>NW_010420032.1:0-5918 GCF_000710305.1 Buceros rhinoceros silvestris | reverse complement strand
TGCTGGTTCAATAGAGTTGCTGCTGATTTACACCAGGGTGTTAAGGCAGTTTAGCTCACAGTTTCTACATCGCTCAGGAATGCTTTCCCTTGCCTTTTTTCACTGTAAGAAACACTAATTGAAATTCATGCTCATATGTCTTATGAACTATGAGTCAGAAGAATAAAATCACTTAATCACTTAATGAAATTATTGCCTCTCCAAGCATGACAAAAGGGTGGTTATGGGGGAAGCATAAAATGTTTTATGGCAATCACTTTGAAAACAACCATTTTTCTGCTGCTTTGTGGATGTGTCCCTTGATCTGTTCCTTGTGTGCTGGTTCAGGAAGAGGATGAATGACTGCTAATGCTACTGTGGTAGCTGAGCTGATCTGTAGCTGTGTACTCTGCCAGGCTTACTTTTGATTAGTAGTTGGGTGCAGGATACAGTGTGAGGTGGTCTTTTCTCAGAAGAGTCTTGCATTTCTGAGCTTGAAATACTTAAATTAGAAATTGCCCTTGTAGTGACTGTTGGTTCCAGCTTGTAGCTTAAGAGCAGCAAGTGCTCACCTCCTATAGGAGACTTTGAGAATAGCATCTGGTTTTGTTGCTTTGAATGCTGCCAAGTGATGTTAGATCCACCTACTTCGGCCTTCAGGCTAACAGTTTGGAGATGCCTCTATTTCCTTTGCCAGCTTACCGATATCAGGTGAGCAGTGGGACAAACTGGAGTGGTTCTAAACCAGGCAATGGCACATCTTTCAAATAGGCAGATGATAAATCCAGAGTTCCAGACAGATTCCAGTTTGGTCAACAGCCTCTTGTGTCCCTGAATTCTCCTCTGTGAAACATTCTTTACTTTCAGTCCAAGCTTTTTCCGCTGTGCTTAGCATGTTCTGCAGCAGGGTCTGTGCTCTCCTCAGATGGCAGTATGTGAACAGAGTGAATTGATTCTTGTCAGTTATAAAGACTGCAAGGAGTCTGGAGACTCCTTGAGATGAAAAGCACTGAAAAAATGTGAAACATTAATTATTTATCTCATGGTGTTGTTATTGTGTAGAGTTTAAATTACTACTTCAGAATCATTTCTCGTTACACTGTACTGTCATCTCTGCAGATACAAAGAACTTATATACTGCAGATATTGGAGAACATGAGCCACTCCAGGTTTATTAGGGAAGAGGCTCTTCTTCCCTCTGTTCCTCCCAGCAGCCCACTGGCTTAGCTGGGACTATATTAAATACTCAAAGCCAAAAGAAAGAAACAGATCAATACAGAATAAGAAATCAAAAATCACTTCATTGAATGTGTTTTATTTGCAAAAAGTTGTAAAGTGCTTAAACTGCAGATCCCATACTGAAGAAATCCAAGGGGATTCTCAGTACAAATTTTGGATGCAGCACTCAGGTTTGTGGTTCTAGTGCATATGAAACAGAAGTCTCTTTTGTTCCCAGTGATCAATGAACTAGATTTGTACCTGGGAATGAAGAGAAGGGATATGTGTCATGTGTTTTTGCACAGTGCCAATGTTTTGGTGACAAGGAAGCTCTTCAGCTTCTCTAAATATTTCACTCTAGAAATAAACTGCTTCCTCTCCTGCTGGACCTGTTTCCCCTTTACATGGTGCATTCTTCTTTCCTGAGTAATACATCATTGAAGCAACTCATTCTGGTGATGAATTACTTGTACATGTTATCAGATGGGCCTGTTCTGATACTCCTGCATCATCCAGAGTATTACACTAATATATCAACAGCCGGAACTGTGGCTCTGATTATGTGCCTGGGTCTCATATATCACCAAGTGCTCATACGTGCACACAGATCTGTGGAAACAATGCACTAGAAACATGGTGCCCCCCATGATGCCCTTCAGTCAGGTCCTCTAGCAGGCATGTTAAGTCAGGGTTGAGCAGAGTTCTGGGGCAGCTTATAGAAGAGACCCCTGGCCAACAACTCCAGTTGTTGAGATTGAGTGCTTTAACATTTGGGTCATCTAATTTGAAAGCCATTCAGAACCACTGTTACAGGACATTTGGCCTCTTAGGACAGTCCTCTGAAATGTGCTCATACCCAGCAGCTGTCTTTGAAATCTTGGGGGTCTAGCCCTCCCTATTAAAATCACAATGTTAACTCCTTAGTACCCCTCAAGTGCTAAGACAGACAAGCCCATCTTAAGGGGGCAGGCAGGGCTTAGGAGCAGAGCATGAGGTGCATGTTTTTCAGTCTGACCATTCAGAGACAGTTTGCAGAGGAAGCATTGTCTTGTTCCACGTACTATAATGTGGGGTCTGCACTGGTACCAGACTTCCCTGCCATTGTCTTCAGACACAGACTTCAGCCTCAGGCTGATCTGTATTTGGATGGTTTGAACTTCTCTGTAAATCATTGTGATTCCTAAAGCCCATGCTTTGCTTCTAATCCTGCTTAATGCTTTAGTTCAGGTTTAGTTCAGATAATGCTCAGTTCCTCTTCCAAAGCCAGTCTGAAATAGCCACACCTCACTAACTTGGAAAATCAGCCTCCCAGTTTGCAAGAACTGAGTTTGTTCTTTTTGGGTTCCTGGGACCCAAGCCAGGACCTGCTGAAGTCAGCAAAGGTGGCTCTAGAGGACCCTGGGTCAGGTGCAGAAGGAATAATGAGCAAAGACTGCTTTGTCAATAGTGCCCCATGGCTGGGCTGTGTCCTGGGCAGTCCTTGGCCTACCCTGGCACACACAAATAAATGCTTCTGCTGGTGGAGGAGAAATGGCTGTGACCTGAAGCTGGCATTTCTCTCTAAACAAGATAGAGCACAGAAGCTGAAGTTATTCATGTCCTAGCTAAGATGTTTATGGATTTGAGGATAATTTTAGAGTCAGTTACTTTACATTCAGGGCAATGTTTTGCAGCTGTTGAGAATGAATTGCAAAATTAAAAAAAGCAAGTAACTTGTAAGGGGAAAATAAGTCTGGATTTGAGTAGGAAACCAGAAATTAAGTAAGAAGGGTTATGCCACAGAGCCTCAGGATAGCAGCCTAATATAGTGCTGATCTGAGATACAGAGAACCAGCAGACCTAAGTTTGATTGGAGCTTGGATTTGACCTCTTAATATTTATGCAAAAACATTCAGATCAAAGCAGAAGCAATGGGTTATTTAGATGTCACATCCTTTCAGTGTCTAGGAGGATGGATACTAGAGGACTGTCTGTGGGGATGTCTGTCCTTATCAGATGACCCAAGCAGAAAAGGGATTTCAGAGCTCTATAGACAAACTGTTCTTACAAGACAATTTGTGTAGTCGAGCGGTAATTCTGTGGATTTCTTTTGGTACAGGGAGACGCATGAGGGAGAGTTGCAGGAATAGCAGAAGCAGTAACCTGGTTAAATGGAAGTTCTCAGTTTGGGTACACTTCTGGTCTCTCATGGTCTAAGGGACAGCTTACAAGAATGCTGTGTGATACTTTAATGTTTAACTGCTTGTTTAGTAAAACTGACCTGCAGGTGAGGGAGTATCCCTTCCCTGTCCAAATTAGGTGTGTCTGCAGTTCATCTTCCATCTGCAAGCAGCGAGCTCAAACTGGTGTTAACTAATAAGTTGGACTGCTGTCTTCAGGCTGACATGGTACATGTCACACATGATGTCTGTATGGTTTAAAAGTAACATGCTTGCTCCAAGGTGTTAACCAGGTGAACAGGAGTATCTGACATACGTGCAAGTTATTTTCTGCATTCAGTCTGTCTGGATTCAGCTGGTACAACAATTTACTTTGTACCTCATTGAATGCTCTTTCCCCTCCCACAATTCCTGCCATCTGAAAGAGGACTAGCATGTATGGGTTACACTCATTAGCTTTGCAAAATGTGACTGTGATTCATGATCATCTGCTGCTTTGAGACAAACACCAAAACCGTGTTTCTTTTTTACTGGCAGTACATGTCTGAGAATTCAGGCTGGAGCGTGGAAAATAAAAACCTTGTGGAGGTTTTAAGGTTGAAGAAATATTCCTATGCTATTTTTCAAAAGCCAGAGGGTTACTTTTCCTGTTACTATTCTAAAAAAGAAAATTAGGACATGTTTTGGGGCCCTCAAAGCCTTGGTGGTGCTTTTTTCCAATAACACAGAGTTTGCCACATACAGCAAATAGCTGCTCAAAAACATTTTTACTTGCTAGTTACAGTGCCTGAAAGCTAAACTTCCCTCATTAACAATTAATGACACTTAGGCTTCATGCTCCTAATGTCATCATTGATTATGCTTAAATGGCAAGACCCAGCTGTCAGGGATAGCACTGTTAGTCCACACCGAGCAAATAGGTCAGCACTGGAGGGGAGTTGTCATGTGAAATACTGGCTGTGCAGTATGTTGACACAGGGTCTTCATGGTCTTTCATTGGGAAGCAGCGAGTCATTCATTAGTGATTTGTTAGTGAGTTGTGAAGAATTGCACATGGCATTTTCCCTGCAATTTAAGAATAGAGGGTTGCAAAAGGCATGTTCCGGTGGGGTTTTGCTGTCTGTAGTACTGCATTGTGCAGTGGCCGCCAGAAACAGTATATCCTGGATCTAGTGTCCAAAAAACGTCGATGTGGACTGTGAATGTGTCATCTCGTAGATCAACAACTGTTAGAGGAAATGACTTGTAAGGGCGCTGTCTGTGGGATGGGTGAGTGAATGTGGGTCCAGAAGTGGGTCACTGTGAAGCTTGAGAGGACAAGGATTGGCTGAGAGGCTGCCAGGGAGGTGCATTTTTATAGAACTTAAACATTTGAACAGCTGGGTGACAAAAGTGCCTGGGGACTATTTTCCACAGTCTCGCTGCATAGTCTGCTAAACGTCAGCTGCCTAAATATCACTAGTTATTTTACTGAATTCATCCCTAGAGGGGCTGTAATGAGAGAAATGGGGAGTATATTTTGGAAGCAATTAGCCTTAAATGTCTATACTTTCTTTTTTTGAGCACAGTCTTCAGGGAGCTAAGTACAACATTGTCTAATGGGCTGGGTGTCTTCTATTGCCTGTGCTCCATCTTCAGGGACAGCAGCTAAACATGAGTCCCTGGCATCTCAAATTGGATTTTAAAAGCCTGGGATTCAAGGACTGAAAGGCGAGAGGGAAAGGGTTTTCTCAGCTTGTGGTTAAAAGCACTGCACTGCTGCATAATGAGAATAAGAACGAGGAAAAGTTTTCAGGGAAAAGGAGGCACCCCAATAAAATACAGTGCAATACTGAAATGAGTATTTTTTAAAAATTATATGGTGTAGTCATTCTTTGTACCTTACCTCTTCTTTGCCAGACTATAAGTTGATATAAAAAAATATTATAAGCCATCAAAGACTCTGTTTATAGTTTGAAACCAGAGAAGAAATTAAATATAGTATGTGCGAATAAACATAATCTAATATTTAGTGAAATTTTGTGAAATTAATCTCTTGACACTTTTCCATTTTCGTTTTCTATGAAAGCCTTAAATGTCAATCTGCATATTTAATGAAAAGCTAGTTTAAAAATGTCACCTGTATCTGTCCTCAAATGAAACATACAGTGAGTTTATCCAAGCTGAAGTGATCTTTCCCATGGTCCAGAGGGCTGCTCTGCTGCTGCTTGCTGCCCTGCTCTTCTGTGGGTGTGAAGAGCTTGCAGACTGAGTGCCCGGGTGGGGCTGTTGCTATGGAGTTGTGCAGTGCCTGGCAGCACTCGTTATCTACAGGACCAATTTACTGCCATTCCTGTTTCACTTCAAGACCCGTGTTCTTCCTGTGGCTTTCCCCGGGCTTGGCTGGGGTCTTCAGTTGTTTCCATGAAGCAGCTGTACAGCAGCCAGAACTGCTTTCTGTATTTCACAAAATGCTTGCAAGAGGAGGGAGATTCGCCTGTGTTACAAAAAACTGAGGCACAATAAGGTTTCATCCTGAAAACTTCACCCACTTTTTAATTGGTTGGAAACAAAAGTGTTGAG
>NW_010420031.1:560-768 GCF_000710305.1 Buceros rhinoceros silvestris | reverse complement strand
CGGCGCTTGGGGCTCTGCACGAGTTGAAACAAGGGTTTAAAGAGCTACCAAGAGGCCAGCAGGGCCCCGGTCCCTGCTGGGGGCGCTGGGAAGGCGTCACCTGCGTTGCACCGTGGTCTGTGCGCGTCAGGGGCTGAGTCAGGACCCTGCTCCCAGCGGCAGTTATGAATTAACGTCATTTTGAGTTTTATTAATGAGACTCGAGGTT
>NW_010420031.1:0-225 GCF_000710305.1 Buceros rhinoceros silvestris | reverse complement strand
TTCCAGCTCCGGCGGCAGCAGCTGATTTGCTCCGTGTCCAAACCGTGTCCGCTCTTTCTCACTCTCGTGACTTCCAAGCTGAGAAAACCCCCCTCAGCCCTTCTCCCGCTCCCGTCCCCCGAGAGGTGTTCCCCTGCTGCTTGCCCAGCGGCGCTGGGGACTGCCGAGGCGCCGGGCTGCTGCGGGTGAGTTCCACGGGGTGTCCGTGTGCTTCCAGAGCGCCCG
>NW_010420030.1:0-596 GCF_000710305.1 Buceros rhinoceros silvestris | reverse complement strand
AGCCCCAGAACTGGGCTTGAGGCAGAGTGGGAGGAGGACCAATGTGCCCATGGGTGTGCAGGGCTCAAGGAGGTCAGGGTGGGTGGGAGCCCCAGAACTGGGCTTGAGGCAGAGTGGGAGGAGGACCAATGTGCCCATGGGTGTGCAGGGCTCAAGGAGGTCAGGGTGGGTGGGGAACCTCATAGTCATAAGGCAGGTCAGAAGGACCTCCAGAGGTCATCGAGATCATCCTTCTGCTCCTAGAAGATCTTCTAGGATAAGGTTGCTCAAGGTCATGTTCAGTCCATTCTTGAACACCTTCCAGAATGGAGGTTCACAACCTCCCTGGGATACACATTCCTTTACTCATTGTTTTTTCTTCTCTATTGCTTTATCAGACCTGGCCATGTTCTCCCTCCAGGGAACCTCCACAGACGAGGTCTGTTCTCTGTCTCCTCTGACCAAGTAGTTGTTGGAGAAAGCAGGGACTTCTTCCCTGAGCCATTCCTCCTCCAAGAAGGGCAGGCCCTATTCTCTCAGCTTCTCCTTGCATCTCATATTTTATCAGCCCCCAAAATGACTTAGTGGCTTTTGACTCATTTCATTACATTTCTTGG
>NW_010420029.1:0-6835 GCF_000710305.1 Buceros rhinoceros silvestris | reverse complement strand
CCAACCCAAAGCATTCTGTGATTCTGTGATCCAGGGATTCCTCAAAGTTTTTTGCCTCTATGTACACCCTGGACAGTTGGCTAAGGATCGTGTGACATGTATCACTTTTGTTTTATTTAGTCTTACTTCAGTCTTGCAAACTCTTTTTCTTAACATCCTTATACTGAGATTTTTTTCACTTCTTTCCCCTTTCTGCAAGTTTGTATTTCCGTTACGTGTAAACATGGAGCTCCCATCTCCCTTTTCGCACGGCACCTAACCAGTAAATGCTACAAATCTAGTACATTCGGTGCTTATAGACTGTACCTAAGTGTGAAAATTTTATCTTATATTTTTATTTCTACTTTTCTTTACATTACTTCCCTCCCAATGGTGTGTTACTATAGGACTTGAATTGGATAGTCCTCCCCTGTCTTCCAATATTAAAAGTCAGGTTTGGCTACGTTATTTCAAGTCTTGTTATTTGAGTCTGTGGGTGACATCAAACTGATCATCTGCAAAGTGTGAGAAGATGATCCACCTAAGTGCTTCCCAGTGCCACCCGCTGACAGAAGCTATACAAGGAGGCTCTTTACTTGTCTTGGGTGGTTAACTCCGTTGGTGCCAATACACTGAACCAGGTGTTCTCTTCTTCAAAACGAGTAAGTGGTCATGTAACAAAGCCTGAGAAACAGTCAGTAATAGAACAGGTTCTGCAGTAACAGACCTGAAAGGCAGGATCTGCAGAGCATCTCCATCTAGATACCTTAATAACAGAGTAATAGTACTGAAAAAATGCTTTCACAACCACTCGTTGCTCGTTGTGTAGAGTATCTTGTGTTAATTGGGGGAGGGTAATAACGAATACGAACAGCTTTCAGAAGTGGTTAGTCCATTTCTGTTCTTGTGCTTTTTGTGGATGCTAATGCAGGCGAAAAACATTCCCACTATAGATCGGTATATCGGCATCAAACTCAGAATTTTTCCAGCCACAGAAAGTTCAAGCAGTTCACTGCATTTCCAGAGTCTGAAGTTCTAGTTTCCCTTCCACTTCTGCTAATACACACCTCGAGAGCCCGTAAGTCGCTGACAGTAACTGGTCAGGAGCACATCTAAGAATAAGGCCCTTCAGGGGACAGAAATGTGAATATGTTCTTCAACTAATGTTCTTTCCATTCACATCAACAGCTTGAGACATTTTTCATTAAATTCCACTCACTGGTGTGATCTTTCTCTTCTGGAAAACTCACTATTTAAGAGACCTCACTTCACAGTGCTAATGGCAGCACATTCCTAGCAAGCATCATTACTCTAGCAATAGTTCAACCAGTTAGAACTATCCATACCTTCGCAGAAAATGTGAAATTGTAAAAATAATTTTGAAAGTGAAAAAAAAAAAAAGCAGCACGAGTGAGCTTCCATCCTCTGGGCGACGACCTGCACTTCCCTAGAAACATTTCAGCAATTCACAGATGGAAAAAAGTTGAGGTAAAAAAAAAATTTTAAATCACTGATTAGATTAAATGGCATTTTAAAAGACATGTAATGTTTAAAATGTGTAAGACAGCTCCTCAGACCTCATTTCTATATTTCACGTGTACCAGGCAACAGACAACTGCCTACCCTATATAATTCCTTAAAACTGTAATTTCATCTTTTAGGATTTCTTTATTGGCCTCAAGATCTGGCCTACAAGCTTCTCTGAACACTTCACTTCAGAAATTTTAATAATAGCATCAAAAAAGTTCATGAGGTGAACAGCTACAAGGATTTTTTCACGCTGTATTATGAGCATCAGCCTCACCCCAGATTCTTTGCTAAGCTGCTTTGGAACAGAAAGAAGAAAGGTTATAGACAAAGACTGATTTTTAATGCAGACTGGCAGAGCAATTGATCAGCTCTCTCCATACTGCTAAGCATCACGGCATGCTTAGTCACCATGTTTGCACATCACGACACCGAGTCAAAGATTACAATTACCTCTTTTACAGCTGCAGCTTCCTTGTCTTTTACAAATACTATTGGGGGCACATTCCCTAGAATCTGCTGACTCGTCAGAAGATACCTGGCAAAAAACACAGCATTCCCCAGTATGAGTACCAGCATAGCACCTTCAGGACAGATAAAACATGTTAACTTAATTCCAGCAGTATTGCTAATTTAAGGATATGGTTTACAAAACTTACAGGTTGATGGGTGTCCATTCAGGCTAGCAATGTGTTACTACAACACGTGTACTACAACTACTAGCCACAGATCCCAGTGAGTAGTGATGGTATCAGATTTGTCTCCTATATGCACAGGCTGGGGCACTTCATTCGGCTTCCTTATCCCCACTGAGGAGGTGAGAGCAGTGGGGGGTAAAGCCCTCACAGCCCGTGCTACACGCCAGCTGCAGGAAGGCCTGACAGCTCCCCTCATCTTCCCAACCAGCCACATTCCTTCCCAAAGCTGCTGGGAGCAGAAGAAAGTATTGTGCTGGGGCAGGAATTATGTAGTCCAGGGAAACGGAGGGGAAAGAAATGGCTCTACGAGTATGCTTCATTGCCATGTTCCCCAGGAGGTGAAATCCTGATCCTCCAACCGACTGGCTGATGGTAGAGAGTAAACCAAGGAAGGAGAGAGAGAGGGTAAAAGCATCAATACACAGCAGTATCCTGATATCTATTTTTTGGTATCAATATTGTGAAGAATTTCTGTAATACCAGTCATCCTTTCTGGAGGTCCAAATTGTCCCTAGAGATCAGAAGTGCCCGGTGAACCTGTCAGGACATAATTGTTGTAACTGCCAGTCCTCTTGGGCAGCATCCTATTCTGGCCTGCAGCACGCCCAGCCCACCACCACTAGAACAGGGAAGTGAAACCTCATCCCGTCTCCTCCCTCTTTCTGCTCAGCCCAGTCCAGTCCTAGGCAAGCGCAGAAGCCAAATAAGGCAGCTGTGCTGCAGCAGGAGACTGCACAGCTGGCCTGACAGAGCCAGCCTTCGCTGTGAGGCTCTCCACAGGAGGAGACACTTACTGCAAATCCCTGCAATCCTAAAGGATCCTAATGGGTCAGAGAGAGATTGTTAGAAATACGTGAAAAACAGTACTGGTACATGGCCGTGAATGTATGAAGTGGTCTCACTGTCTGTCCCACAGCAGTACCGGATACGTGGAGCACTCTTCCGCAGCACACTCTCAACATAACTGTCTTCCGCCATGGTAGCAGCAGGATTCCAGTACACACGACATGCTGAAAAGTTTGATGCTAGGGACACCTGCAAGAAAACAAATGTTTCTTTAAAATTATATACACACACACACTTCACAAGCAGGAAAGTCCCCAGTTCATAAATAAGCATACAGTGATCCAAACTGGGCATGTCAATTCTTAGGAGAACTTCTGCTTCCATCTCTGCTCATAAGAACCACAATTACATGGTGTCTTCATAGAGGTAGAGTTCAAAACCAAATAAAGTTTACATTTAGTAGCTGAAAGGACTTCTTTTGTTTAGGCAGATCACTGCAAAATCTCCCCTTCAACTGAAATTCAATGGAGGTGCAGTTTGTCAACACCCATCCGTTACTGCCAGCGCTACGTTTAGCCAATGCGACGGTGCTACCACCACAAGCAGCCCCGAATGACAATTCATGGCATGCTGGTTTGGGAGTCTCCACCGAGGAAGGACCTGTGACACTGCCAGGTTTGTTGTCACCCAGAGTTTGTTTTTCACACTGACAGAAAAGAGGACACCCTCCATGCCACTATGATGTAAGAGTCTCTCCAGCTCTAAAGCCTGCTGGGAAGCCCCAGTGCCTGGACCTCCAACTCACTAGCAGGTGACATCCACAGCTCTCATGCATGCAGCTGGGAAAGCGTGGTGTGCAGGGGCTGAAGCACGTCAGAGAGACTGACAATCTTCCTGAAGAATACACTTTTGAAACACAACTTGGATTCTGAGCCATTTCTACCACCATCACTCATCGTGTCTAGCAGTGTCTTACAGAACAGGTTCTCCCTACGAGTTCACTCAGCAAACTTGTAATAACCTATTAAACTCAACTGAAGGAAGGAGACGAGGAAGAGGGAGGAGAAAGCACGAACTACCCATTAGAAGACACAGTTCAGAAGTTATATAGTCCAGAAACCATCTCTTCAAACGAATAGTGTCTACAATGCAGCAGCAGGAAAAGAACTCCATCAGCCCGTGTAACCATGTAACCACGTAACTCCTCCCTCTGGAAACCCACCACTCATTAAAAACCCACCACGATCATTATTCGGCTGTTTCCACTGCAGGATGAACCCTCCCCATCTCCCACGCCAAGTCCAATGCAGGCACATAAGACAACTGTACGTAACACCGGCCATTTCTTCATCGTCACCAGCAGATAAAGTTTGATGTGTCAGGCCTGAAGCATGATTCTCACCTGTGTTACTATTAGATAATTCTAACTTGTGATACCAGAAAAACTAAATTCTGATGGACTGCAAAAAGTCCACTAGAATTTTTTTTTAATGATGAAAGTAACAATATTGGACCAGAACCAGCTCAAGAATCTATCAAGACTGAGTCTCAACCACATCCCAGAGCAGCACGAACACTAAGCACTATGCAGTTACGATAAAACCTGTACTGTATTTGGAAGAAGACTGTTTCTTTCCCCCTCTCTCATTTACAGCACGCAACACCTTCTGAAGTGCTGTGGCTTGCCTGTACCAGCCAGTATTTCCCCGTGCAGACAGGCCATCCGAGTTCCCCAAGCAATGCCTTGGATACACTCTGTGAAGGATACTGCCCTTGTAATTTTAACCACTTGCCTGAAGAATTCAGCTGCCAAACCCATCTATTTCAATCCCAAACGACAAACCCTTTGTCACAGATGCAGCTACGTGGTGCAATTTTTTCCCCATGCTTCTCATAACAAAGCTAAGTCCATCCAGCATTTAAGCCAAACGTTGGTATCTTTTAATCTTAACAAAGCAGCAAATGTAGGAGAAAAAAATACAAACAAGAACGTGGACACTGACTTAGTTCCCAAACCAAACAATCCCCGGTCAAATCTCACTTTAACGCCCCCTTCAAACCCACAGATTATGACAACACTAGCTATGACTAGGTACAAATTCAAATCCTTTCTGGAACTCTGCTTGCCAATGCTATTTTCTTAGCCTTGCCTTCCTTTAACTAAGGTCATGCCCCACTTAGGTGGAGCGTGTGTCACGTGCCATGATGCTGGTGAGGGACACAGGAGGTATCACCTCCCACAGCTGCACAAAGAAAAGACTCTTGGAAAGATACACTTCTGTTAGCAAATCCAGGCTCCTCCTTCTGAAAGGAGAAAGCAAACAGTACGTGTCTGAGTACAGGGAGAAAAGAGCCCTACCAGGAGAATCGCCACGTAGCTGGGATAAGCTGCACTTGTATCACAGGGACTAAGGTCTGCTAAGGGAGGTACGGCAGCGGCAAAGCTCTCCTAGTGTGCGAGGTGAACGCAAAGCCTCCTCTTGCTGTGCTCTGTCACGTCAGAAGTTACACAGTACAACTCCTGCGCACATCACAACACCCCGGGGAGCTCCTCTGGTGCGCCACGCCGACCTCAGGGTGCAGTCAGAGCGGCTCAGCGCAAGCTTTGGCACTTGCCTTGCAGATTTCCAGCTTGAGATCATAAAGTTCTTGAGAAACTTCACAGGTAGTCAGCATCTCTGCCACAACTTTATGAATGAGGCTGTTCAGGACTCTGCAGCGTATGTTATCTTCCTTCCGAGTTTTTGGCTGTTCATCTGTCGCTACAGAGGCTAAGTTGGTTGGTTTATACATCTTTAAAAAAACCAAACACGTTGATCAGCAGTTACACACCTGTATTAGGCAACTGTAAACAGCCTTGTGCGCACTCTCAGCTCTTGGAATGCCCGTACTGCAGCCGTGATGGCTTTATATAAGTCTTATGTATTGGGTCCAATAAAGAATATTTCTGTTCACAAAATCCTTGACCTTCCTGCATTACAGTCAAGGTTTCTGAATTATTTTGTAGCAAGTTATACAGCTCAATAAACCCATTTTCTAAAACACAGCACATATTAACTGAAAAGCATTGCTCGTTTGAAAAAAAGAAACATTAACTTTCTTTCTCACAGAAGTAAACCTAAGCTGGTATACAGAAGTTTTAATCTGGATCAGTTCTCAGCTGCGGGCTCAAGAGCACGCACGAGAGCACTGGTGCTGGTGCACCAGTGTGTGGTGCAAGATCCACACAGACAAGGAAATGGCCACGCTGAGCTTCTCTCAACAGCAATCCTGGCATGTTGCAGCGAAAGCAGAGCCCCAGCGGTCAATCTGACCATGCTGTTATTCCTCCACCGGAACATGCTTTTCCAAAAGCTAGACGCAGTGTCAGAAGCACAAGCTTGTTCCTTCTGGCTCAGATAAACGCAGGACCTTAAAAGCTTGCACTTACCATTTTAGAGCCAAGGGTAGGGCTGTCATACCAGAACTTCTTCCTTTGCAAAAAAGGAAAGGAAACAGCGTTACCAGGAAATAAAGGAAACCAGAAAGTAAAGGAATTCAGGAAATATGAGGAAATTCCGGGAAATCAGGGGCTCAGAGAAAAAGGTTTCCGTGTGTAACGGAGAGGCCACCTGCCCCCAGGCGCGCACACACACACACACACACACACACTCCCTTGTCCTGTCCACGGCGGTTTCCCTGCGGCCTTCCAGGCTGGGACGGCTGTGGGGAGCCACGCTTCCCACCCACGGCTGGAGCTTCCCGGGGAGACGGGGCACGGACACGCCGCGGTTTCCCAGAGGCAGGAGTAACCCGGCACCGCACCGCGGCACGGCCCTCCGAGCCCGCGGGCACCGCGGGCGCTG
>NW_010420028.1:480-1344 GCF_000710305.1 Buceros rhinoceros silvestris | reverse complement strand
GCAGCGCGGTGAGGGCTGCAGGGCCACCCGTGTTAGCCCACCTGCGGCCGTTCGCTCCGCCGTGCGCGGCACCGGCACGTTCCGTGCTTGGTAGTGACGGCGGGCGGTGAGCTGGGCCAAGCCCTCCCAGCGCCCGAGCAGAGCCGCTCTGGGAAAACTCTTAATGGATTTGTACGCGCTCCCTCCATTTCTGCGTGGCTCTTTCCAGAGAACGTACGGCTCCTGATTGTCATCAATATTTCAAGGGCTGTGTTCCTGGAGCTCTCTCTAGGAAATGAGCATCTCTAGCAAGAAACACGAGACTGAGAAGCTGCTAAGGAAGCCTTTGCTTGGCTTGTACCGTTCAGTAATAAAGAGCCAGAGTGCGTTTCCAGCTACAGGGACGCTCCACCTCCGTAACTGCCTTTCAGTAGGCCATCAAATCACTGCCATCACTAAAGGTCAAATGTACCAGAAAACTTCGAATTTCAAAAATATTTTTACGCAGTACACAAGAACAAAGGGTACTGCTATCTATCGTTCACATTGCACCCATCGCCATGGTACACTTGCACAGCACGCTGCTTTCACACGCTTCCGGAGAGTGGGACCCCCAGCACAGTAGCGTAGAGTGATGCCTTTCACGTGTCTCCAACAGCAGACACAAAGGCTGGCTGGTTCGTGCTGTTATCTCGGCTGAAGGAAATGGAAAACAGGGAACTACAGAGCAGGCTGGGCACCCACAGGGTTGAAACCTCTCCGCAGACATTTCGGTGTGTCAGTTGTAGTGAACCTCCTGTTATTTCTGTCCCACTTTTTCCTCGTCGCTGAAAGCAAATCTTGTACAATACCATAAACCATAAATAAACCATAGCTCAGGGAGAT
>NW_010420028.1:0-275 GCF_000710305.1 Buceros rhinoceros silvestris | reverse complement strand
GGGAGCGTTTGCAAGCTGCTCCTGCCAGAAGGAAGTACAGGAAAGGGACAAGTGTGGAGGCACACGGACATCGCAGACTTGCTACAGCATCCTTCCTTACACTCAGATCTCGATTTCCCTCAAAAAATCTGTTATTGGTGATATCTGAAGTGACAGTTAGTGTCTTAAAGAATTTGGACTGGTCTTCGGGAGGGTTACGTTTTGTTTTTTATATGCAATATTATACATTGAACAATATACCATCTATTATACACTATATTTATTTTATATTATAT
>NW_010420027.1:0-4902 GCF_000710305.1 Buceros rhinoceros silvestris | reverse complement strand
TTCTCTCCAACCAAGTTGTTTCCTTGATTGCCCTTAAAAAAAAAAAAAAAAAATAAAGGTGGAAAGCGTGCAACAGTACTGCCTTCTCTTCTGCTCAAATGACTAAGGGGGTTTATTTCCTTTTCCTGCAGGAAAATCTGAAGCAGAGTCCTCAAAATGTAGCTGCTAAGCACATCTCCTGCCACTTGTGAGCACCTGCTTGCAGGCATGAGATTTGGTAGTCATGCCACCAAAGTAAAGCTCTAGGGCAAGGGTTCACTAGGCAGCTGATGCTAAGTTCAGGTTGATCACAGCAGGGTTATGCTGGCGGAACATGCAATCCCGGATTTTAGTGGCGAGTGATTTCTTCATCAGTTTCCAACTGGAGGCATAGCTCACTAGGATGTTCACAGAAAAGTTTTTGGACACATGTAGCCAATTTTCATTTCCTCGCTCTCCCCATTCTATGTCTTGGTTTGCCTTTTGATTCTTTTTTAGTCAGAATCCTTAGTGCTTCTCATGTTATTTAAAGAAAAAATAGAACCAGTTCCTTGCAGAATTATATATCAAAATGTATGTTAATGGGGAATAGGTTAATGGAAACATAAAAAGTGCTGAACTCTCAGCAAAGGTACAAACACTTTATTAAAGTCAACATTGTGAAAAACGCATGTCCCGAACTTTCCAAAGAGAGATCATTCCTTCTGCTTTAGTGGCTATAGCTACAGCCTTTAGAAAAATCTCATATATTTAAATGCTTTTTCTCAGTTGCTCCATGATGGCAAAATTACTAGTACCTAAGTTTTGAAGGATCTGGTGAAGAAGTTTATCCCACCTCAACGAACACTCCTGTTAACTGAAAGCTAACAGTTCATGACAGTTCCCAACTCCCACTTCTGATCTAGGGACATACTCGGTGGGCCACTCCTATGGGCTACACGAAGAGCCATCTCCCCACATTGTCACGTTATTTACTGTTTGATGCCTTCTGAGAACTGCGATGGTTAGCAAGCTGCTTGAGGAGTCCATCCCTGGGATGGATACCTGGCTTTGTTAACACTGAAATGATTGTTTTTTCCTCACCTCTCTCTTTTCTTTTTCCTGAGACAGTCTATAGGTTGTGTAACTGCAATTACTTGGCAGAGCACAGGGATGTAGAGAGGGAGATGCCATCTCTCACTGTGACCATAGTGAATAAAGGTTCTGTCCGACCTGTCCTAAATTGTACTTGCGTGGTTATGCACTTGGAGCCTGCAGACTCTCCAGCTACTCTCTACCATATTTGTTTTGAACACAACAGAACCATAATCTTTATTAGAGGCTCAGACAAACAAAACCAATGACCTTATTCATTTTCCTGTTCCCCAAAGCAGCAATCATTTCAGTGCTGCATTGTAGTCGGTGGAACAGTATGTCTTACAAATTAAATAGCGAGAAATAGCATTCCCAAGAACGTACTGCATAATGCAAGACTCTGAGATTTACTATGTTATTCCAAGTCTTAACATACTGTACTCATCTATTCACGTAGTACTGAATCCTCCTTCTTAGAAAAGGCTCCTACATGAGCCATGCTAACAAAGATGACATTTATGAGTTTTACCATGAGCCTTTTTTATTCTCAACTAATTTTGTCATGGTAGGAGTATGTCACTTATTTATGGCACGCATTTGGGTGGAGTGTGGGGTTTTAATCACTGGCTTGAGGAATTTTTGTTGTTGGACTTCTTGGCCAAGTCTGCGTTCATTTAAGGGTGGTTTGGAATTAGTAACACTGAGGAGTTCAGCTGGAGGCACTTTAGAAATACCCAATTAGACTACTTCTAATTAATCTCGAATTAGACACCCTGAAGTAAGAATCTGAATTATGGGTCACTCAGCAATTGCCTTGGACAGTGTTCTGATTTTTAATGCTAAAATGACATAACTTGTTTTATTGCTGCTGAGAAGGAAACAAAGTGTAAGTTCGTGCTCTTTAAAACACAACAGGACAAACAGCAACCTAAGTTTGCCTCACTTGGAAATAGTAAAAGTTGTAGAGTTACTTGCAAATGAAGCTTCACCAAATTGCTCTCTCCTCTGCCAAGGAAAGGCTCACATTGCACAGGGAGGAGAGGCTGATGGGAGAGAATTGCATAAATAGAAAGCTAAAATAGGTATGTTACCCACCTTTTTAAACAAACACTGCTTCTATTGCTTCAGAGCATTAGAGACAGAGTAAAAACATCACATTCGAGGGCAACCTTCCCTCCAGTTGCTTCAGAGGAGGAGTAAAATAGCCAGGGCAAGCCTACATAAAAAAATTATAAAAACCCAACCCAACCAACGAAACAAACAAACCACAAACAACCTAAAAATGAAATACCTCTTTTTTTTTTTCCAAAAGTCTAGTTACCCTCCTACCAAGTTTTCTACTGAATACTTGACCAGATTTTCAGGTGGTCTAAAATAAGCATCAGTGAAACACAACCAACAACCACAGATAGTTGCATGGTATTCTGGCACTTCATGAACAAAAAATTAGACATCTAGGGTGAGAATTTGAGAACCACACCACACATGCCCTAAGCAGCTCTCACAGAAGAGATCAGTAAGCCTCCCACTGACTGCACTGGTCAGAGATGCAAGGCCAACATTTTGCACAGCTGAAAATCCTGGGCCTGGTAGGGAACGGAATCTAAAGCAATAAAACACAAGAGCAAATCCTGTCTGACAAGACTGCTTCTGTTGCACAGAATCGCAGCATCACCGGGTTAAGGGAGCACAGTGGAATTAATACAGGTAGACTTTAATGAAACAGCTGGTGTTGTACCTCAACATCTTAATTAAAAGATTAATTCAAATTGATTTGAGTAAAAAAAAGGCCTTGTGAATTAAAACTGAAAGGCTGAAAAGAAACAATACCAATAAATGACACTGTTTCATTTTGAAAGAAGGTGCCTCATTGGTTACTAAAGGAATTCTTTTTAAATGTCTTCCTTAAAAGATCTGTGACAGAAGGACAGTGTACTAGTCACAAATTTAGAAGTGAATATGGCAGCAGAACAGGAACACGCTAATCCAGAAACAATCTCCAGAATTCACCCCAGAAGCTGTATCTGTATTTGTTCACAAGCCTGAAGTTACACTTAAAGCAAAGTACTATCTCTAGCAGGAAATCTTGAAATCAGAGCGAAATGTAACCGTTACATACATGCATGTTCAAAACCACAGAAAGACCCAAACAGCAGCTCGGAGATGCCATCTCTTCCCTTCACTTGTGTCAGTTAAGTCTGAAACCTAACGACAACGGTTTAAAGGTCACCACACTCCCAGTAAGTCTCACTACAAGAGGCATCCAGCTCATGCCCATACACACCCGCAGCGGCAGATTCCCCTGGACCAAAACGTCCAGCGTCAGCTATGACAATGCTCTCCATACAGAGAGATTCTTGGTCTTAAATTCTTCTTTAAATAAGCAGATGTCCAAATTATTGCACCAGAGCATTCCTGAGACAGAAGCAGTTGCATGCAATTTGTCTTGGACTAAGTGGTACTTTTGCTTATGGAATATTTTTTTTTAATATAGTACAAAATAACTCAAAGTTTGTCATGTAGAAATTTATATTGCCTGTTTCTATCTCACTGGTGTATAGGAAACAGAAATTTGAAGACAGGACAGTGTCTTTACAACACCTATGTTAGAAAGTATTCAGGAGAAGCTGCAGTAACACTAATCCATCTCAAACTATTCCAGAACACTTGTACAAACACAACACACAAACACTTGCACAAACACAGTTCTTACAACCATTTCAATTGCATTCACCATTCCTTTTATTTACATTCTATTATCACACACATGAAAAGCCGCTGCAAATATGCACGCAGTAAATGAATTTGCCAGAGTATTTGCACAGTTCCTTCAGAAAGGCTTTGAGAGCCTGGAAGACTTCCTTCCAAGAGCAGGAACATTATGCACAATCAGCGACCAAATACAGAGAACAAGTAACAAATCGTAAATAAAAGACAGAGCAATCAACAGGCTGGAACAGTCACGTTTTTGAATAACGGGCAAATTCATGCCAACTGAAATCTGTGGACAAGACAGCAGAAATTTCTTTTTTGGAAAATAAGCATGAGAAAATGTGCTATAGGAAAAAGGTCGCCACTAGGACCAAGATGGATAGATTATGCTCTTTTTTTTTTCAGTTTCCCATAATAATTCAGTCTATGAAAACAGAAACACAGCTCTACTGCATAAGTGACATAAAAATGTAGGTTCTCTCCTCCTCTCCCACTTTATTACAATGTGAATATTTTTCAGGAAGTGCAAATAAAAACAGAAACCCATTTAACAATCAAAAATATCAGGATGAAGAGCAACTGAAAGAGCTCAGACTTGCTATTTTTTTGATAATCAGCTTGACCTTTACCTGCTAAACACCACAGAGATTACAAGGAATCATAGGTCAGCTGTCTTCACAGATCAAAACTAAAGCACATCAAATAAAATCACTAGTGCCACAATCAAAACCTCACCATCGGATGTTGTGGCCGCAGAGGGTTACAGGGATTCAAATAATCGGATCTGAATGAAGGATATCACAGAGAAACAGCACTTTTCATACAGCCTACTGGCACCTCTGTTAGGAAGTCACTCAACTGCAAATCCCTGCTGGCAAGGTTAGAACATTGAGGAGTAAGACCATGCCATGCATGTCCGGCACCTTCAAGATGAGATTCCCATGCCACATCAACATTTATGGATCTTTTTAGGTTCTTACAGTTGATGCATTTATAAGCAAATGGACTAAAACACCTAATGCTATTTTCCAGATCTCCTTGAGGGTGAATACACCTCTAAGTATACATACTATTAATTCTCTTTATTTATAATTAGAATTATATATTATATATATATGATATATATATAATTTAATT
>NW_010420026.1:10363-14868 GCF_000710305.1 Buceros rhinoceros silvestris | reverse complement strand
CTCTTCCCAAAGCCTGTAGTGTTGCATGGTGGTGTTGTGACCCAGGTTCGGGACCCATAACTTGGCCTCCTTGAACCTCATACAACTGGGCTCAGCCTGTTGATCCAGCCAGTTCAGATCCCTCTGTAGAGCAGCCACAGCCTTTTACCTCATCTACTAAGCACATCATCTTGTCATAGGAGGAGATGAGCTTAGTCAAGCAGGATCTGCCTTTCACAAACCCGTGCTGACTGGCCTGATCACTTGGCTGTCCTGTTGGTGCCACATAAGATGGCACTCAAGATGTTCTGCTCTGTAACCTTCCCCAGCACTGAGGTCTGACTGAGAGGCCTGTAGTTCCTTGGATCCTCCTTCTAGTCCTTCTTGTAGATGAGCATCACATTTGCTAATCTGCAGTCAATTGGGACCTCCCCGGTTAGCCATGATTGCTGATAAATGGTGGAGAGTGTCTTGGTGAGTGCTGTGCCAGTTCCCTCACTACCCTTGGGTGCATCCTATCCAGACCCAGTTATTCATGTGTGTCTAAGTGGTGTAGCAGGTCACTTGTCATTTCCCCTTGGATTATGGGGGCTCATTTTGCTCCTCATCCCTGTCTTCTGGCTCAGCAGGCTAGTTATCTGGAGAACATCTGGTTTTACTGTTAAAAGACTGAGGTAAAGAAGGCATTCAGTATCTCAGCCGTTTCCTCATCCTGGGTCACTGTGTTTCCCCTGCATCCAATAAAGGATGGAGATTTCCTTTAGCCCACCTTTTGTTGCTTCAGACTACAGGTGAAGCAGTAGGTAGTATTTTCTGTGCTAAGATTATTTTTTTCAAATTCAGATGAAATTACTTTTATATTCAAACTTCAGGCACTTTAAAATTTAGGCACCAGTGCTGTTGGCAAATCAGAAGGGAGCTGTCAGAGCACATGGAGTCATACTAGAACCATAAGGCCTATCTTAAACATGCATTCTTTGCATATGGTGTATAGCTTTTTACATAACATAGAGTTGGTGCATAGGTGCTTCTCAGAGTTGGACAGAGAGAAAACAGGATTTGCAATGTCAACTCTCTTACGTTTCTGAGTAATAGATGTAATCATGTGCATATATGTGTGATGACTGAAGAAAAATCACGTTGTGAAAGAATCCTTCATTATGTGGAACAGTCTGCCCTTGAAAGAGGTATTTTCAAGAGCAGCAGTAATTTAGTGATTTTAAGTCCATGTGTTGGTTTTGTTTTTTTTTTTTTAGATTTTATGCCACACTGAACTTTAGACAGTTCCAGGTTATGCATTAAATTTGTTAGAAAGAATTTTCAAAGACAGTATTGAAATCAGTTGGAGTTTTCCTTGTGCCTTAACTACTGTTTTCTAATATTTATTACACTTAGCAGCCTGTAATACATGCAGATCGATAGATGTGGAATAAATGTATAAAGATATTGCCGAATGTAAATACCTTTCCTAAGAAAGCATAGATCTGCACACTTGTCTTCAGAAAATTGGACCACTTTAACTCCTAAAAATATATAGTCTTTACAATCTTCAGAACATTTCTTTCTGAAGAAGATAGGACCACTTCTTTAGCTGGTCATGGCTTGGCTTCACGGATGAAGATTTGGGAAGGGCTTTACAGAGTGAAAATTATGTTCTGAAGAAGTAGTATTATCAATAAGAATTAGGTTATCAGTTGGTGTTAATCAATATTGCCCTGCTGACTTCAGTTATTTTTATATGACATTGCAGATCTGCTTAAGCAGCTTAAGCTGGGGGATAAACTTAAGTAAATTTAGTTTACTGTACTAGGAAAGAATTGCAAAGCCAACATAATATTATTTATATTAAGACTGTAACAACATGAAAATGTCCTGAAGGATCTAGTTCTAACATTCTTAGCATTCTTCACCTCAACAGAGCAGTTTGTTATTTTATGAAAATACTGTTGTGTCTGGATACTTATTTGGGGCATACCAGCTACAGGCTAACTCATGTAAGGATGTTTTTGAGGTGATTTATTTCAGTGGGATCATACTGGTCACTGTTAATTTCTCATTTGAATTTTGTCATCTACATCCAGTGCTGCAGATGGAGAATGCTGCCTCTGTGTGATTACATATATATGTATTTATATAACTGAGGTAAAAAAGTGCTGAACAAAGGCCTGATGAAATATTTTTCTCAAGCCTAGAAAGAAGTGCAAAGCTACTGAAAAATTAAACGATTTTTTCAAATGAGATTTCAAGGAAAAATGGAAATTTTTTTTTCCAAAATTTTCATTTCTAGAAGAAATGAAAATACGAATTTCAAAATATCCGATCAGCTGCAGTGATAATACCAAAGACCAAAATACCAAAAACTCATTTAACATGGGGTAAAGTTAATTTGCAAGTGTAAAAGAAAAATGCAATGACTATTCTCTATAAGTTATACCTTAATTGACTGCCATAGCTTCCTTTAAAGAGTGTGAGCTGTTGGTAACATAACAAATGAACATCACTAAAAGGTAATATGTGTTGGAAAGCATAGTCTTATCTGTAAGGGCTTTTCTAGCTGTTGATGCATTTTAAAGTATGATGACATTGTTTTCAAATGTGCAAAGAACTTTTTTTTTCTCACAGCATTATATACATTTAATACTTTTATCAAATTTGTTTAACGAATGTCCAAGTTGGGTAGAATGGTACATGTGATTACACCTATTATTGCTCGTAGTTTTTTCTCACATTAAATTGAAATGGGTTTGCATGTTCATTTTCAGCCTTCCCTTCATGCATGCATTTCTGAATTAATGTTTCATATTTATTTTGATTTTTCCATTAATTTCTTCCTCTTCAGGTGCAATCTAGCTCCTGTGGTGAAGTTTGCTGTCGATGTGGGAACTAAATCTGATTTTATTACCATGAACCCATCAGTTGTACAAAGAGCATTTGGAGGCTTTCGGAATGAGAGTGACAGAGAAAAATTTGTGCATAGACTATCCATGCTGAATGACAGTGTCCTTTGGATCCCTGCTTTCATGGTCAAAGGCGGAGAAAAGCACGTGGAGTGGGTTAATGCACTAATCCTTAAGAATAAATTGAAAGTGCGAACTGCCTATCCATCACTGAGACTTATTCATGCTGTCAGAGGGTAAGTGTCTGGAAAAGACTGGTCTGTCCTTGACAAAATGAAGCTTAAAGCTAGAATTCTTAGCAGGCAGAAAAAAACTGGAGAAAAATGTTAACAGGAGTATGATATTTACATTTTTGTTTTAATGGACTGCATTTATGGTGATAACAGTCTGTTTGGTCCAAATGTCATCCACTCATTTAGTCTGCTTTAATGCAAATGACTGAAATGCATTAGCACAATAACTTTTCACTTTCACGTACAAAACTTCTTCATGATCATTATAGTGATAAATTAATGAAAAAGTCTGAATTAAAAGGAATATCTTAGAGTCATCAAATCAGAGGACAATGAAAGTGCTAAATGTCTTCTTTTGAGCAAGATTAGGGAGATAAAAAGTATAGTTTAAATAGCGTAGGTGGTAAGTTAACAACCACGTAAATAGTGAAGTCTGGCAGATCTGAAAGTAATGAGCTCCTTCCTAAAGCGTCCAGGATTTTGTAGCAATCTATCTCCTTTTGAATTTGGACAGATGCTTGGGCAATTAAAACCAGTGATCAGAATTACTCCAAACATTAATGTATCCAGTTGTTAAAAAGAAAAATGCATCCATACTTTGTGCAAAGACTCTTTAACCCCATAATTAAACAAGACAGTCCCAAATCTGCTTGATTGTGTTGAATTTTCAAGTATTCAAAGTATCTATAACATATGGATAAGTGTAGTGGGTTTTGTGTGTGTATATAAATCTAAATAAGATTTCTTTTAGTTTCCAAACAGCTGTTCTCATTTCCATCTGCTAAATCTGGGCAAAATTATCAAATGTGAGTGGTAATTCAGGATATGCAGTCTTTCAGTTAGCCAACTTGAAGGTCCTTTAGGGAACTTTGTCTTACAAGAAGAATTAGCACCTACCTTGTCTCTCTGAAAGAATGTCAGCAAAAGCTCTGCCATCTGAATTGGTGTTGAAAATTTAGACCGTACTGTATTTCAGATTATACCTAGCACTGTCATCTGATAAGATTCCACAAATTTGTCAGGTTGCTAAATCTCTGCTTTAACTGAAGTTAACACTTGTTTGAAGTGTCCTCCACTTCAAACTTTGTTGTTTGATCATCTCACTTTCCCTTTTTTGTTTTTATGGGAAGTAACTGACTATCATCACATATTCTTTACATTTTTCTTTATGTTATTTTTCATAATTTGAGTAAGAACAAGAAGTCAAATTTATCTTTGGTCTTGACTTTACGAAGTGAGGTGCATGAGGTGAATATGTCTTCGTGAGTCAAGTTTGCAAGTGATACAGTTAGCAGTAATACATTTAGAACGCATAGTCTTTAGATTTCTTAGTCAGCAGTCTTGAAACACCAGACCATAAGATTGAGCTTTGTATAACAGAAAAGTTAAATCTAGG
>NW_010420026.1:0-10299 GCF_000710305.1 Buceros rhinoceros silvestris | reverse complement strand
GGAAAGAGTATCATCTCTTTACAGGTTGAATTACATCTCTGTAAGATTTGTTAGGTTTATACGTCAAATGGAATTCATGGTAGTATGAGAGGTAAGCAAAAACTGTTCTTAATTAAAAATACGCCTGAGCTAAAAATTGATATTTTCTACAAGTAAGTAAATTAATCTGAAAAATAAAGTAAAATTTAAAGCTGAGTAACTTGATTATCAAATCAATCCATTTTAAGCAGTAATACTTGGGAAAATTTAAGCAAGTTACAGCTGCCAACTTCAGTTTGAAACTAGTGGACAGCTATGTCTGTTACCATTTAAAGCAGCATGTGCAACTTACATACTTAGTTTTGAGGAAAATCTTTATAATACTGTATTCTGTCTATTGTGCTCATGTTTATTTCAAATTCAACGTAAACTGATGATTTATGAGCCTCTGAAGAGATACTACCTAAAAGAACTCCTATAAAACACTGCTTTTTTAATGAATCTGAACTATTTTGGTGTATCTGTTTTGATATGCTTATATATTTGATATTTTTGCAAGCTCTCTGCTTGCAAGTTTAAGTCTTTGTGACTGTTTAGCAATGATGACCTAGTGGAGACCTGTAGCGCTGCAAAAACAGAAAGGGTAAAATAGACAGAATATGAAGATTGCTGTTAGTTGAATGAGAAGCAAACCCAGGAAATCTGTCCACAAAACCTGCATGTTAAAACATGCAGGAAGACCTGTGCAGAGCATGAAATCTGCTTTATAGGATGCCTAAGCATATATGCCAGACGGTGGGACTGCAAGGCTTATGCTATGTCTCTTTACCCTTTTAAGCTGTAAAAGGGAGATGGAGTTTGATTATTGATGAAAGCATGTTAAGAAAGGCTAAACTGCAAGAAGCAGTTTTTATAGACTCTCTTACTTTACACAGGAAACTACTTGCATACAAAACCTTTGTTTTCTAGATTGTGAGTATTCTCAGATAGTTGTATATTTGTGCTTGAATATAGCTCAGTGATTTTCATTAAAGGCTGTGAAAGTTTAGAGCAGTCCCATGGGAATGTAGCATTCTCAAACACTGTCCTACATTAATATTTTACATCCCTGAACTCCTCTTAATCTCCATACAAGTTAATATTCACATCGTTTCCTGTTTTGTGTCTCGATAATTCCAAAGCACTGTAACTCGACTCTTTATTTGAGTATGCATATTTTGCATTAAATAATAATTTATATGAAGCTAGCTAGAGCTGTTTTAAATTAGACTTTAATCAGTCATGAAAGACAGTGTGGGTCTTATGGGGTTTTTTACATCTTGAAACACTCCCAAATTCATAGCAACTGAAAACATTGTGACATTTTTGTTAGACCTCTCCTAAGACATAACACCAGCAGGCTCTACTAAAGAAATGTCCTCAACTTAAAAGCATATTCTTATGGAGATGAATAAAAGGTGCAATTTTATGTTTAATAAGTTAAAAGATTCCATTAAGTTCTTTTGAGAGGTTTATGCACCCATGCTGTTTCTCCTGTACCACAGATACACCTGTAGAAGTGGTATACCATTGGGTATAGCATCTCTATACAGTTTATCTGATTGAAATAAGGCTTTTATTTGAAAATTCAATGTATTGTATTACAGCTAGATGTCTTCATAATCTAAAAATATAAATCACTCTGCTACAGGCCTGAAAACTGCCTAAAAAGAGAAGATGTCTATCCTAAAAAGTTACAACAATAAGTTGTCTTTTTTTTTTTTTGAAAGAACAAACAACTTCCCAGTGTAAACTTAAATTCATATCAAGAGTTCTTTATTAAAAATATGGAAATGGAGAGTATAGTGGGCTAAACCATTTGGCAACTAATCATCAGTAAAGTTACTAATTCCAACCTGGCATACTAAGAACTAATAGAGGCCAAAGGATGCAGGCTGATGGCCACATCAGATGTCTCTGATCCTTTTTTTGTGTGTGTATCACACTGCCAGATTGTCCAGGGAAATTTTCATTCATCAGTCTTTAAAGCACAAGGCATAGGCAGTTTCTAGAGACAGAACATTAACTTCCTTAGATTTCTGTTCTGATCTAGTGAGATGTACTCCTGTGTACTTTTTTACATAGTAACAGGGCAGTTTTGCTGCAATCAAATAATGGCACTGAAAGAAACTTCCTGAGCAGCACATAGTATTTGGGAGTTGCTTTTGATGAGAGAGTAGAATAATGACTGTATTCTGAGATAATTTTTAAAACCTTTTTGGTTTCCTGCAAATTGTGCTCTTTTTGGATCACAAAAAATTTAATGTGGTGTTGGAAAAAGAAATTACTTTTGCAGATTTCATGCCTTACTAAATTTCCGTGAGTAATGACCACTTCTGTAAAATCTCAAGGAGGTTTGAAGTTATAAAATCACATTATGTAACTACTACATCCAACATGATAACTACTTTTTAATTAGTTATAAATGGACATCGGATTCAGCATTTTTACTTAAATACGTTTAGATCACTGGGTTCCTTGTGATAATTTTTTTTCTCTATTTAGCTTTTGTACTTCTTGATCACAAGTCCATATTTCAACTTAGAATGTTGGATTTGGAAAGTGATTTGGGGGCAGTTGCATGATTTTTTTTCACAAAATGTTTCTGAAAGCTGTTTTATGGAACTTTTAATGTAACTTTGCACACATTATTGACAAACTGAGATAATCATTACATAACAGTTCAGGATGGAACTAGAATGTTTAAATGAAAAGCTTAACAGATTAAAAGGATTTATTTGGTCTCTAATGCCACTACCAAGAAGGTTAATTACAAAGTAATTATAATGAGCACACCACACAACGTTTTTAATAAAAATTGAGTTTAACAACAGATTTCAGAAACTTTGATTTATAATAGGCCTGAGATTTAATGCTGAACTCTGTCATTTTTAAAGTATTTTCCAAGTGAGATGATACTCACTGAGGTGCAGACAGTGTCTGTATAGAGTTTGGTCTCAGTAGCAGAGCTCTAATGAAATATGCATTGAACAGCAGGCAAACAGGAACTGAGCCTGCTGGGATTAGAATCCAGATCTTCTTGTTTACTTCCAATTGTGGCAGACAACCAGACATGAAAGTAGGATCAGCAGGTGCTTTTTGCTGTGGATCCTGCCTTGCAGTTCTCTGGAGGGAGTAGAAAGAGCTCCCGAGACTAAGAGTGTTGATGGTACATTAGGTGGAAGCCAGAGTTAATTCCCAGAGACTTGCATAGCTCTTCTGCTTTTGCTGGAGAGTATCTGAAGACGTCTGTTGAAGAGGCAGAACAACACTACCCCCACATCCTTTCAAGCAATGCAGGCTTTTACAATACAGTAGTTTTCTCAGAAGTTTTTTCTCATGTTTCCTTCCTCTCTCGACTCCACAAAACAAAGTTCTCACAGTCATCTTCATGTGCAAGAATGTTTTCTTGGCTTTTTTTCCCTATTAGAGCCATCCCATGAACTATGAGTCACTCAGCGACAGTATCACTAAAATCAGTTAAGATTCCTTCCTGTCTTTTGGGACCAGAACAATCACATGGACATCCTGTGGGATTTGCCTGTGCTGAGTTTATTTCCTTCTTAGTACTGCCTGTGAAAGAGTGGTATTAGAGTTAATCCTACATTAAAGACAGGAGAATTCCCACTGAAATCTCTGTGTTTTGCCTGTGTAAAGAGCGTGCTGTGGCTATTTATGGTCACTTTTGAGTGCAGAGTCTTTTTTCCTTTATTAGTGAAAGCAAACAGCTGTTGTTTGAATGTAGTGACCCTTTACACAACTTCATGGCTCCAGAGTCCTGTGCTGTGGGAATTACAGAAGAAATACTCTGAGAAATCTAAACATGCAGAAATCAAATAGTTCTTTATGCTCTGCCCTACTACAGAAACAATTGCTGGGAGCAATTTTCTTTTCTTACTTCTAACTTCTTTTTTCTTTACTGCTAAAATACATTTCTTAAGAAAAGGCATAGTGGACTACATGGTTGAATAAATAATCATTGCAGAAGACAAGATATTTTGAAATGGCCATTATGCTAAAAATATTAGACTTAATATAAAATGAACATATATTTTGCATCGTATCATACAAATATTCAAAATATTAGGAAAAAAGTCCACATTTTCCTACTTTTTAGTGGAGTACAATCACGTTTTCCATATATGTGGATGTCAAAATAGGACTTCTATATAACAGTACCTTTGTGCCCTTGTGTAATGTATCAGCAAAGCTGGCTTTGTTTGATAAGTTATAAAAAAAAAATGGCAGGCCTGTTAGTTTGGATTTTCAGAACTGAAATCTATTGTGTGAACTCATTTTTCAGATCATGCAATCCTATTGTAATAGGAGAGCAGGAGGTGATGCCTCTGTTCCTGAAGTGGAATAGAGGCATCACCTGGGAGGCTGTTTTTTCAGCCTAACAGCTAGGTCTGCAAGGCCTGCGCACCTCATGAGGGTGCTTTTTTATCTGGTTTAAAGTTTTGCAGGATAAGCTTTTATTTCCTTCACACAAGATCTCCTATTTTTATTATGTTTCAGGAAGATTTAGCAAGATCTTCAAGAGATATATCACTTTTTGAGAGAAAGGAAAGCTTTTTCATTAAGTATAAACACAGCTGAAGTAGAGGAGGGCATAAGGGGGGAAGTGAATGTGCTGTAAACTGCTTTTTGTATTTTTCATAGCCTGGTCTATTCTGCAAAGTAGGCCATGAAAAGCCTGGTCATGATTGTGGGGAGAGAGCTATTGCTCTTATTTTTATTTACCTTTTGAGGCAGATATTATTTAGGATGAAGAGTAGCTTCTCTCTTTTTGGAGATGTGAGTTTGGCTATTTGTTGATTCTGTATGATACATGTGTGCATATGGAAGTTCTGTCAGGTTTCCTTCTTTTTGCAAGTGATGTTTCTAATGTAAAACTTAAAACAATTTTGCTATTTTATGTTTTGATTGTAATGCCTACCAAGAGTTAGTGCACATGAGTTTCTTCAAGAATGCTGTAACAGGTTTGTTTGGAGTCCCTGGGTTCTTGTTTGTATATGGAGAAAGACTTCAGTGCTTCAAGTCAGAAGCATTGAGTAGCATTTGGGTGTTTTATGTCTGAAGTTACCAAATGCCAAGGCTAATGGTGACCTTCCTCCCAAACACAGGTCATGGGGAAACAGTCCATCACTCCATTTTACACAAGGAGTCCAGGGTTTAGAGTATTTCTCCATTGTGTAGGAGAAAAGCTCCTGTTCATTCCCTTTTTTGAGTTTTTGAGGTCTGCGGGATCTGGCTGGGATAGAGTTAACTTTCTTCATGGCAGCATGGCAGTCCCATGACAAAATACAGGTGCTGTGTTTCGGATTTGTGGGTAAAACAGTATTGATAATATGCCAGTGTTTTGGCTGTGGCTGAACAATGCTTGCAGAACCTTGAAGCATTCTCCATGTGTCACTCTACACCCACCAGTGATTAGGCTGGTAGTGGGCAAAAAGCTGGAAATTGACACAGCCAGGACAGCTGACCTGAACTGAACAAAGGGAAATGTCATACCATATAGCATCATGCTCAGCAAGCAATAAAACTGTGGAAGCGGAAGAAGAGTCAGAGTGGGGTGTCTTCCAAGGTGGCTGTTGCTGAGCAATGAGATTGTCCTCAGTCTCCTTGTGGGTGGTGGTGAGCAACTGCCTTTTTGCCTCCTCTCATTCGCTTAATAAGCTGTCTTTATCATGATCCAAGAGATTTCTTGCTTTTGCTTTTCCTGTTCTCTCCCCCATCTCACCGAGGTGGTAGCAAGGAGTGAGAGAGCACCTGAGGGTGCTAGGCTTCTGGCCAGGATCAACCTACCACATGAGGGAAGGTATTTGAGTATTTACTGCGTCAGCCAAGTACAGGCTTTTCAGAGACTAAGGGAAGCCTGTTCCAATTTGTACCAAATAATGAAGAGACTGAGTTAGGAAGTGAGAAAAAGGGTGAGCATGCTGTGTTTCATATACTTGGGAGGTTAGGAGACCAGGTGGTTAGGTTAATGCTGTCACGCCTGGTGATGAATGGCTAGCAGGGGATTTCCAGCAAAATGGGTAATCATTTTTTCTTACAACTTGCAAGCAATTAAGACCAGTAAAGGATCTGAGATAAACCTACTGAGAACAAATGCAACTGCTGGTTTCAGAACATTTTGGAAGCTCGTGAGGGTTTTTTTATTTTTATTTTTTCCATTTCAGAATAAATGTAGGCATACTCACCAGAAGTGTGGTCAGAGAGGAAGCAGTGGGTGTATCAGAGTCATACTGAAACCAACAGGTGGCACAGCTTACGCTTGTATCAAAATCTTCAGCTTCACATGGAACATTAACATACAGAAGGACTAAGAGGACATTATCTTGCTGTTCGTTCTAGACTGCTCCTGTGTTGTAAAATCCATCTGTGGGCTCTGCAGACTGTTTGAAACATTCCTGTTTGGCATGAATGCTCCTGATGACGCCTTTCACGCTTGTAGTCTATAAGGGATGAAGTATAGAAGATGCAACAGAGAAAACGTAGACTACAGAACATAGCTCTCAATGACAAGAAGCTTTCAGAAAATAATCTCAGTGTTTCTTTTTATCATCCTCTGCAGAGCTAGCAATTTTTTTCTTTGCAATCACTAAAATAAAACACTGAGGGCTGATAAAGACAGGATTGAGAGGTATATATGTATACCGTGAGGTATACATACATTTACCAGCTTTGAAGCTGCCTGGCTGCATGAAACCTCACAAGCATAGCTGTGAGCCATGCTATGGAGACTCTGTGCTGAGGAGGTGGTGCCTCGTGGCCAGCACAGGTGTTGCTCTAAGCTGGCACTGGAAACAAAACGCAAGGCTTGACCTGTAGACCATTAATGGCATTTGGGATTTCTGCTGCCTGCAAGGGGTTTGTTATGGATTCTCATAGAGGAAATGAGTCACTGTAGTTTGTGGGTTTCTCTGAGTCCCCAGGAATGTTTCGCTGTGGAGCAGATCCATAGAAATTATGCTGACTGGCTGTGGAGTCAGTCAGAAGGTGAACTGAATTAAATTTGGGGAAGGAGAACGACTTTGAGAAAGACACGGGTAGAAGAAAACTCAGCTCATGCATTTGGAAATGCATGCTCTCTGATGTTAGTAGCCAACATCTGTCCTTTCCTTCTGAATCCATTTAGAAGACAGTAGGCTCCTCATCGACAAGGATAATGCAGAAAGGCTGTTGTGGAGTGCAAAATTTGCTGGAGAACTCCTGGTTTTAACCCATGAGATTGCATAAACCAGTGTCACTATTTTGGCACAGTCATCGTCCTCTGAAACAGACCAGATGTGAAAGAGTAGAGGAAATCTGGTTTTGTTTTCAATTTCGATAAATTTGTTTGTAATATGCAAAGTAAGTTCCAGGCACAAGATATCTGGGAAATGTACCAATGTGTAAACACACTTCATTTCTACAACACTGATGTCTTGAAGTTGAGTAGCTTGAATTCAAACTAAAGATCTCACTTCAAATTACTGTTAATAACATGGCTGATGGTAACTTAGTTAAAGCCACTGGCAATATACCATAACTTTTAGCATAATAGTAAGTAACAGTAAGACACTTCAGTTTTTGCTTAAAGGCTTTAATCAAGAGAGTGACAAGTATTTCCAACGCTTTTAAAAGAGTTTTTGAAAATGCATTAACACAGCCTTTTTTCTCTTTCCTTTTTTTTTTTTTTTTTAAATTGTAATTTTACAGTTTACTGAACTGGCTATCTAATTTGTTTCAGGATAGTTATAATTCCTTTTTTTCTTTATTTAATTCATAACAGCAGTAATAATAGCATGTGTAACTGCTGGATGCCTCTATTGGTATATTTTAAGTGATTTAAACCCATAGACAGGATGGGCTCACTAGCCTTTGGGCAACCATCCTAGGAGAAGCACAACTCTGACTCCAAACCTGGGCAGATGGAGCTCATTTAGCCTTGTGAGGCATCCATCTAAGAGAAGGAATCTCTAACCAAACCTACGACCCAAGGACTTCGCTGTCAGCGTCCAAGCTCACTAGGCCCTGGCAGATGAACCTCAGGTGTAAAGGGTGGAGCCAGTTCCACGCACGCTGGTGCCTCACCTAAAAAATCCACTGTGCAGGTCCGAAGGGTGCACTCATCACTTGCAGTGAGCGTGGGAAAAGCCCTTCCCAGATCTTCGTTCGCGAAGCCAAGCCATGATGATGAAACCCATAGAAAGAAAATAAGTTATACAGTGTAGAGGACATATCTCTAAATTCTTTGGCAAATACTAGCCAATCATGACAAAGTCTTTTGTCATATTTATACTCCTTTCTGAAATGAGAAGTAGAAAAGAGAAGTGGATGCAGAAGGCTGTTGTATCAGCAAATCTGGGAGGAAAGCAAGCTAAAGACAGGAAATATTTCTGGGGGTAAAAACATCCATTTATCTCCTTACTTGAAAATCATAGGAGTTTCTGTTGGGACATTACTGCTTGTAAAATCAGTAGTGGGATCTGCAGCCTTTCACGTAGCTATGATATGTTTGTTTGAGACCGGTTGTAGCAGTGACTGACAGTTATTTTGTGGTCTGTTGCATGTCCTTATGAAACCATTTAGTGGGCCTGGCCAAACTCCAGTCACATCTCATTGCTCCTAACTGGCATTTTAGTTGACATGTTTTGGAGTGAAGCTAGAGCTTAATAGGATGTGAGAAATGAGTAACAGTCGTTCTTTAAAAGTACTGGCATGGCAGCATTTGGACTCCTGTGTATTGTTTAAGTGTGCTCTTCACATTTGATGGACTTCGTAATGCCATCACTTTTGACCTCTACATTAAGTTGCAATTCAGCAAATTGTTTCTGTTCAATAAATTTTTTCAGCACATGCTTGTACATGCTTCACTGAATGCTTTTTAACCATGTGAAGATTTTGTATAATCTTGATCCTATGAAGTAACTTCTGCCTCCTTATTCTAATGATGTAGTATACTTTCAGTTGTATGAAGCCTGGCTCTTCTGCTTGGTTAATTGGATGAAAGCTATGTGATTTATTATGGTACAATCAATAGCTTTTATATCTGATTAATCTGCTCTGGTTTGTTCCATTAATCAAATGTAAGAGCCTGTAATGGATATTTTATATAATAATCTCTTCAGATTGTATTGGTTAAATCAAAAGAGATCAAATTTTCTTGTGTAGTTGAAGTTAGTCTAACAAGTAATATAGCATCGAACATGTTCTATTGTATCTGTCTGGAGCTGATGTTAGGCATTATTGACTTCAGTATTCAGAGAGAGTTGGGCACAAGCTGAAAGCAGTACATACTTGTTTATCAGTCCAATAAGCAAAGAGCATGCTGCAGGTATTCTTAATGTCAAAGGCTACAATTTTCAACATCAGTTTCATTATCAGTGCCGATAATGAAATGCTCCATGGTACAGGACATAGTCCTCATCCTGGTATCATCTTTATAAATTAGCTCCTGTTGCAGGGACATAGAATATAATATTCCACAGCAGGAAGTAGAATATCCCATAGTTGTGTCTTTTTTAGGATAGATTTAACGGCTGATATAAAGTGTTAGGAGATGATCTCTCAAGAACACAGACCTGTGCAATAGATGTTTTGGGGAAAAATAAATTATTCCAGGGTTTTCTGAAGTGACAAAGACAGAATTTAACAATTTCAGTAGGTCCTTCCATTAATACTTTCCTAATTCCTTAATATACATAGTGCACACTGCATTTTATACCTGTTCCTCATGTATTTCTCTTTTACTCTCTGAACATGACAGCATTTGCATTGTTTTGAAAAGAGGGATAGTTAATTTTAATTAGATTTTTTCTGTTACAGAAGTGTGTTACTGGGCATTAGGATAGGAACAGATATGCACATCGGGGGAAAAACTGGATCTAATGGTGAATTAGTGCAAGTTATTAACTTTAGTTACACGACTCAGTAACATTCTTTAGCAATTTTCATATGAAAAATGTTAATCAATTGTAAATTGTAGTAATGCTTTCATAAAATAGTAAGAATTCTGTAGGTTTTTGAATTGAGTATTTTATCAATTTAAACCAAAGTTTGCTTGAGAGTGCACTCAATCCCACTGTCTATGTCATTGGTGAAGATATTAAACAGCACTGATCCTGGTATGGATGCCTGTGGAACACCAGTTGTAACTAATCTTCATCTGGACATCAGGCCATTGACTACTACCCTGTGACTGTGATGATCCAACCAATTTGTTACCTACCAAACAGTGTACCCATCAAATCTGTATCTGCCCAATGTAGAGAAGGATGTTGTGGGGGACCA
>NW_010420025.1:3538-4171 GCF_000710305.1 Buceros rhinoceros silvestris | reverse complement strand
ATTGCGGAGTTTTTCCACACATCAAGGCTCTGCAAAAACCCATGCTCGGGGTTAAGCACATGGGCTCTGCTAGCAAAGACAGGTGCACTGGGGCCACAGAAAACCTGATGTGGCTGCAGCTCTCAAGGGCTCCAGGGAGCGCATTTCCATCCCAACAGGCAGCAAGCCTTTCGGAAACCTCAACGCCATCAGAAAACCTCTGGCTTTGTGACCCAGGGAAGCCTGGGGAGGGCTCTGAGCTGGGACACTGACTGATGGGCAGCACTTCCACCGTCCCCCAGCCTGCTTCTTGGTGGCTTTCCTGAAGCATCTCAAGGAGAAGTAGATTGGCAGCGAGGGCTGTGCAATGCTCCTGACCTCATCCTCTGCTGCTGCAGACGTCTGTGAAACAGCTCCGTGCTGCCATCAAAGCAGAAACACCCCCCGAAGGCACTTGGGTCGTTGGCCTCAGGGCAATTAGGGCAATTATCGAAGCCTTTGAGGCTCTGGGTTTCAGCACCTGGCTGCACCTACTCCCCATGTCCTCGGCAGCCTTGCTCAGACCTGCAGAAACAAGGTTTGGCTTTGTCTTTTCATTTGCTGTTTCGGTGCTCTTGAGGCAGTTTGGGGTTTACTGCTCAAGGTGTTGGTGCA
>NW_010420025.1:2960-3344 GCF_000710305.1 Buceros rhinoceros silvestris | reverse complement strand
AGCCCCGGGCTGACCCCCCCCTGAGCCACTGCAGCACCGAGCAGCAGCTCTCAGGGTGGGTGACCCCGAGCAGCACTGTCCCCCTCCTTGCCAGGGGACTGGCACCTGCCCGGGGTGTGCTGCAGGTGCGGGACCCCCACCCCATGCTCACCAGCCAGGCAGCTGCACAGCGGCCCCCAGAGCAGTCCCCCAGAGCACGTACAGCTGTCCTTCCCTTCCAATACCACTCCTTCCGCAGCCCGGTGGGCTGGGATTGCAGCCCGGTGGGAGCAGAAGCTGGGAGGAGGAACAGCACCGGGCAGCCCTGGGGGGAGTGGGATGCTGCACCGGCCTCCCCTGCGCTGGGGAGGGGTACGGCACCTCCCCACACCACTGCTCCCTCTC
>NW_010420025.1:2140-2666 GCF_000710305.1 Buceros rhinoceros silvestris | reverse complement strand
AGCCAAAAGGCCCGAGGAAGGCAGGGTGTGGGCACCACCATCCTGTGTCCCCTTCCACCACAGAGGTGTCCCCTCATCTGTCTGTCTGTCTGTCAGCAGCGGTGCCATAGCTCTAGGGATCCTACAGCCGCACGGTCAGTTCATCCTTGTTCTTCAGTAGGAACTTCTCGCAGGCTTCAAAGGTGGCGCAGAAGCTGGAGGACAGTCCTGCCACGTTGGTGGTGACGTAGTTGAGGTACACTGGTGTAGCCTGATTGTAGTAAGCCACCTGCGAGACCGAGGAGATGGTTAGTGGGGGCAGTTAGTAGTAATGGGGATAGAGGAGCCTCTCTGATGGGGTGCGGGTGGCACGGCCCCAGGGCATGGCCACAGCATCCCACCTTGCTCATGTCCTCTGACTCCGGCCAGATGCAGAAGCCAGAGCAGATCGTCTCTCCCCGTGTGAAGTTGGAGCTGGCGGGATGGGTGGGCAGCGTCACCGACCGAAAGGCCACCACGTAGGGGTCCCTGTGGAGGGGAGGGGCCA
>NW_010420025.1:1359-1916 GCF_000710305.1 Buceros rhinoceros silvestris | reverse complement strand
CTGGGGCTTGTTCTCATTGCTGAGAGTCTGGCTCACCACGTGGTAGATCATGTCATCATCATCTACTTGTTGGACAAGCTCAGCACTCCTGTGAGGCAGGAGAGGACCAGTCAGAAAAAACCCCTCTGTGGTCCCCAAGTCCATGGGCTTGCACATTCACAGCCCACCAAATATTTTGGGGGACTCAAAAAAGATGTTTTCTGTGGCAAAGTGCAGCCATCAGCCCAGGCAGAGCCGGGACAGGGAGGGATAATGGCTCCAGGGCAACACACGTCCTCCCAGGAAAGCCCAAAGGGGTGTTCAGTGATCAGCCTGAAATCGAGGGATGTGATTTTTGGGAAGGGCTGGGTGCCCCCGGGAAGCCCAGCAGCACTCACGCGTAGTGGCTGTCCCACTCGTGCCGGCGCCTCAGGTCGGAGAGCAGGGAGAAGGCTTGGCTGGCGGCAATGCAGACCGACATCTCAATGCGAAAGGAGAGGAACTTGTCCTCCTCCAGCGTGTACATGCGCACCTTGGGGAGCACAGGGCACAGGCTGGGGGGCGTTCACCCACCCCGA
>NW_010420025.1:503-1292 GCF_000710305.1 Buceros rhinoceros silvestris | reverse complement strand
GCACAGGGCAGGGGCTGGGACGCGTTCACCACCACCGAGCCCCTGGATGGCTCATGCTTTGGGGGCGAGAAGCCGCTCGGGGGGATGGGGCAGGGTTTAGTACCTTTTCCTTTTCTCTGGTGAGAGCCCAGTTTGCTTTGGCCACGAGTGTCTTCAGCGCAGAGACGTTGTTGTAGCTCAGATAAACCTGAGGCAGGGGCAGCAGGTCAGGGGCAGGAAGGGGGGCGGGAGGCAGCGACACCCACAGGATGGCACCCTACCTTGTTGCTTTGGTCCCAGGGCACAGAGAGGGGCACCTCGGTCTGTTTGCAGGAGACAACGTATTTTCTGCAGGAAAGAAAAAATTTCCCTTATGGTGGGACACAAACCGCCCACAGACTGTCCCTGCACCCCAGTGCTGAGCCCTCTCGCCTCTCTCCTCCATCCCTGCATCCCACTTGCTTTTTCCACTCACCGGTCCAGCCGAATTTTTTTCCTAGCGCTGGCTTCTCTGTACCTCCGCTCTCCCTCCTGATAAAGAGGAAAAGTGCATCATGTTAACAAGAAAAGAGGGACAATAAAACCCCAGGTATCCTTTTGGGAGTGGGTAGAAGTTCAGCAGCATAAAGACCATATGCTCACCGGCTGCTGCCCCAGCTATGCTGGTTAGCGATTAACCATGAGCTATTTTAGCATCACCGCTGCGCCCTGTGAGCAAGTGACGGGTGCTGGCACATCAGGAAAAACCCTCACTGTGGCTGCAGAGCTGCCAACAGCCACTGAAAAACAAACTGCATCCCCCAGCATGTG
>NW_010420025.1:0-440 GCF_000710305.1 Buceros rhinoceros silvestris | reverse complement strand
CTGCCAACAGCCACTGAAACACAAACTGCATCCCCTAGCATGTGCAAACGTCCCATGAAACCCCCCAAAAAGCAGCTTATTTTTAAGCAAGCGCTAGCATGGCGTCTTAAAGCAGGGAGAGAGGAGGTTTCAGGGAGCCCGGCTCTGCCGGCAAGATGTTTTCCCACAGGGCGGTATGAGAGTGCTGGCTTTAAGGTATCAAAACAGTCAGGGCGGTGGGCACGGATCAGCCAAGGGGAAGGTGACACCATCACTCGCTCATGCTGCCATGTACCCGAGATGAGCGGGTGTTTGCTGCACTGCCGTGCTCGCGTGACAGATTTTTGCAAATATTGGGATCCGGGCAAATTACGGATCAGGGTGCTTTGGAAGGTAAAAACAACCTAAGAGGTTTGCATTCTTTCCCCGAAATTATAGAAAAGATGCGCTCGAACTCGCAG
>NW_010420024.1:0-992 GCF_000710305.1 Buceros rhinoceros silvestris | reverse complement strand
CGCCGGGGCTGGCGCGGGTGCACGGGCTGTCCCGTGTTCCACCCCCCACCGGGGCGGGGGGGAGTGTGGGGGGTGTCAGGGCGAGCACGCGTGGGCACGTATGTGCTTGGCATGTAGGCGTGTGTGAGGGAGCACGTACGTGCTCCGTGCCCATGCAGCTGCCCGGCCGTGAACATGTGTGTTGAGTGGGAATACACGTGTTGATTGTGAACACGCATGTTGAGCGTGTACACGTGTTGATTGTGAACATACATGACAATTGTGAACATACATGTCGAGTGTGAACACGTGTCGATTGTGAACATATGTGTGGATTGTGAAGACACGTGTTGAGTGTCGTTGAGTGTGAAGACACGTGTTGAGTGTCGTTGAGTGTGAACACACGTTGATTGTGAACACGTCGATTGTGAACACTCATATTAAGTGTGAACACACGTGCTGGGTGTGAACGTATGTGTTGATTGTGCACACACACGCCTGGCAGTTCATACACAGGTCAAATGTGCACGCGCATGCCTGGCAGTGCACACACATGTTGAGTGTGCACATGTGCTCAGCAGTGCACGCGTGTGCTAAGCGTGCACACACGTGCTCGGACACCCATGCACACCCCCTCAGCCCCGTGCTCAGCGTGCACACGTGTGTTACACATGTGTGCGTGCGCGTGGGTGTGCGCATGTAGGTGTGCACGTGCCTGCGCACATATATGTGCATGCATGTGTAGCAGTGCACGCGTGTGCTGAGCGTGCACACACGTGCTCGGACACCCATTCATACCCCCTCAGCCCCGTGCTCAGCGTGCACACGTGTGTTACACATGTGTGCGTGCGCGTGTGTGTGCGCATGTAGGTGTGCACGTGCCTGCGCACATATATGTGCATGCATGTGTTGCGTGCCCTTGCACGTATGCAGCCGTGTGCGTGCGTGTGCACGTGAACGTGTGCAGGCGTGTGCGCGTGTGCGCGCACACACGCGCGCGCGCCCGCGCGCCC
>NW_010420023.1:353-5077 GCF_000710305.1 Buceros rhinoceros silvestris | reverse complement strand
CTCCTTTCCAAAACAAAAGAATGTCCCCACCCACCCCCAACATGTTCTTCCCCTCTTAAAAGTGTTATCACAGAGGTGTTGATTGGCAGGGATGCCATGATGCAGCAGGGGAGGACTGCAAGGAGTCCTTACTTTCCCTGAAGAGGAAGGAGCAGCAGGAACAACATGTGATGAATTGACCACAGTTTTTAAATGAGAAGAAGAAAAAGAAGAGGAATAGGAGAATAGATAGTCCAAAACTACAGAGCTGAGGTACAGTTTTATACTGTGGAGGATGGCATTCTACATACCCCATGAAAATCTGGTGTCTCTTGCTTCTTGAAAGGCTTTAATCTAAGCCTATGATATAAGATGCAGCAAATGGATAAGACCTGACATTGGACAATCTTTTTAGAGAAGCTTTATGCAGATGTGTTGATATCACAATTCAGAGACTAAAAATGATGGCCAGCATTAATGGTTTTGGTTCCTACAGTAGCTCTGGCAACTCTTAAAACTACTTGCAGCTATTGCAAGCAACTTGTTTTCTCTCAGCTCATATAAATAATTTCATTAATCTAGAGTTAGTTGATATACAGGAGGAACTTAAATCACACAGAACCAATGAAAGAATAACATTTTCTTCTTCTATTGTCCATATGACTATTCAGACCAAAAGGCAGATACTTAAGGTAAGGAGCATTCTGAAACAAGAGGCTACTGAATATAATTACCTTGTTCAGTACAATCTTTTGTTTTTTGGTTAATGTTGGTAAAAATGCCAACTGCTTAAAGCTTCACTATTGCAGATGTTCCAGTTTTAGAATAATGAAGGGTCTTGCACTTTAGACATCAAATCAATTTTGTTAGCCTTCACCTATGCAAAGCTCTCTCAGGCATTTAATTACGAACATTTCTTGACAAAGGTAAGGATCAATGCAAAAATATTTGTTCATAGAAATTCACAGTTAAAGAAAAATAAGCAGGGCACTTAGTTCAGGTTGCTTTCTTCATTTGTTCTGCAGACAATAATACAAAAAGACAGTAGCAGGAGTGTCCACCAGAAGCTATGAAAATAGCATCTGTTTTCACTAGCTATAAAACCAGTTATTTATTTCAGTTGTTAGAACTGCTTTACATGAAAAGATGATGAATAACTGGAGGGTAAGAACGTATGGAACTCAAATTTCATAGCTTAGTGTCTAGAAACAGTTAAAAAAGCAAATAAAAACTGGAGAGGGTTATATATACAGATAGACTGTCTCAGCAATATCATGAATGTATAGTTGTCCTGGGTTTGGCAAGGATGGGGTTATTTTAAAAGGATGGGGTTAATTTTTCACAAGAAGCTGAGAGGAGGCACAGTCAGGATAGCCAAACTAAACCAGCTGAGGGGGATATTCGATACCATACAGGGCGATTTTCGATACCATACTGACGTCATGCTCAGTATACAAGGGGGGAGCTGGCTGGGGAGAAGGCACACAGCTTGGGCAGGAGGCTGGGCCAGGAGACAGGTACTAGGTGGTGAGCAATTGCATTGTACATCACTTGCTTTATCTATGATTTCATTAGTATTATTGTTATCATTGTTGTTTCTTCTCTCTTTGTGTTGTTCTATTAAACGCTTCTAATCTTAACCCATGGGTTTTACCTTTTTCTCCTGATTCTTCCCCCCATCTCACCAGGTGGGGGAGGAGTGAGCAAGCATCCGCATGGGGCTCACTTTCTGACTGGGCCTAAACCATGACAATACTCAAGTGGTTGGCAGCAAATTCTTGGTCTTTTCTTCCTTCCTTCTTCTGATTTCAACAGAAAGAATGACAACAACAAAAAAACCCAAACCTGAAGATGAGTTAAATTTTGCAACTATCCCCAGCACTGAAAGTAGTAGCATGCTGTGTGTGAGAGGGACAAAAAAATCTAATGGGAGATCAGGTTGCAGACCTGACATCTGTTTTTAGTTTTGGGACAGATTAGTGTACTGCTCATTTTTGTATCTTTGCCAGTGTGATTTCCATATTGGAAACCTAGTTTGTGTGAAAGCTTTCTTCCACATCACGAATATCAGCAATAATTATATGCCTTGGACATTAGAAACACTGATAATCAATTATTAGAAGGGTGTTTTAGTCCAAAAGAGCTGGAGCTAACTTTAAGAAGGAGAGACACCTTGAAAGCTTTCAAGGAAACCAGTGCATCATTTGTGAATTTATGGAGGCTCCCTTGAAAAACAGATGGGTGTAAATGAAAGACTGTAATAACTGTATGGTTATGAAAGAAAAAGAAGCAGTAGCTGAGAAAATGGGAACCATAATGATGATGGCTGAAGGGAGAAAACATATTGGCAAGAATAATACTGGAGTGTCATATTAAATAAATAAAATAAATAAATCCCCAGTATCTTGGCAGCGGTGTAGCAACACTGGGTAACAGGTCATTGCAGGGAATATAAGATGGATATCCTCAATGTTTGCAGCAGTGCAGCAACAGCCTTATTCTCTGGGGAAGCAATTATTTAATTGCAACATCACCTTGTAAGACCAAACATAACTATAAAAACTTGGTAGGATACATTAAAATTTGTGAAAGCCAAATTTCTCTCATGTTCCCATAGCGAACGGTGAAAGTCTGGTTTCACACAGACCACATTGCCTTTTTCTCTGCTCCAGAAGTGAGCTAGGGCCTGTATTTCCTTCTGAGTCAACCCAGGCTGAAGTTGGGAACATCTACAAAGGTCCTGTTCATGCCAGGCACCTTTAGAAAAATAACTGAAGTGCCAATGCTACAGATCTGCTGTTTTAAGAGCTTAAGTTCACAAACAAGGAACTTGTACTCTGCTGTGAGTGATGAGAGATGACCCACTTTGAATATTGTCTTTTATCCTTCTTTATTGCCATTATCATTTATCTGCCTAACCTAAATTAACCGAAACCTAGGAACTTCAGTAAGATGCCTAGTGTTACACGCTGTGATTTTGGGCCTCAGTAATGCAAAAGCACCCACATGATTAAATGTCAATGAAATGCGGGTTCCTAATTCATTAAAGTTGGAGATTCGTGTCATTTAACTTTGCTCGTGGAAGGTACTCTGCCCAATAGTTGTCTAGACTCCCTCTGTAACAGAAAAAGACAGCACCCAACTAGCATGGGATGAATTCTTCCCTGGAGGGTAACTATGACTACAGGCAAGCGCAGACGACTAGTACGTGTGTACTTTCCTAGATTTGACAACCTTTGGGGATGAAAGCTACATCTAAACTATCAGCCTTTAGAGGACTTTTATTCCATTAATTTGTCTTACAACTAAATCAATTTGATTTGCCTGAGTGCCCTCTCATCTTCTTATAATGGAAGAAGTAGAAGTCTTCTCCTATTCAACTTCTCACGCCTTTTGTGATTTCATATAACTGTCTTCTCCTCCTCCTCAGTCACCTCATTTACAAGCTAAAGATCATCCTCACTGTCCTTGTCTGTATCTTTTCTAGGTTTATTAAATCTTATTTTTAAAAAGATAGTATAATCTTACTACATGCGGTACTCAAGGCATTGAAGCATCTTGGATGTATATGGCAGAACAGTAATGTTTTCACTTCTGTTAACAACTTCCTCTAATGATTTTTAAAAATGTGTTTGCTTTCCCTTTTGATAAGCACTGAACTGAAGTGATAGGGAATATCTGCAATGATTCAAAAATCATTCTGGACTGGTGATAGCTTAATTAAAGGTTACATTCATGTATCTAGTAGGCTTCTTCTCTATGTGTGTTTATTGACACTAGATTTCATCTGATGTTTTATTTCTCATCCACAAAATATGAACACTTCACAGTGAGCTTTAATTTTGCATGCCTTCACTTACTTTGCACCATAAGCAAACTCTGTGACCTCACTATTCACTCCATTTTCTAGACAACTGAAGTATACTGAGTAGCACAGGTCCCAACCCAGATCACCACGGACTTCTACTGACAACTTTATTACGAAAAAAATCATTTATCCTTACCTTTTATTTTCTATCTTTTGTTGTTATTTCTCAAATCTTTCTTGTTAAATTCTGTAAGCTTAGAAGTGATCCACTTTGTATGATACAAGGGATACAAGTGGGGCTATATACTTGAGAAGTAGTGTCGTATAGGTGTCATTGCTGTAAACTACAAACTATATCGCAGATGAAGGGAAGATGATTCATACAGCTACAGTACCTTGAGGATAATCTCATGGTTGGCTTAAAATTTTCTTTTAGCCAGTCTACAAAATGGCCCTCCAAAAGTATTGACTACTCTTCAGTGACTGGAGAAGGAAACCTGCATGAATATTCCAAACTGCATACACAACTTTGTAATCTATTAGTTAGGTGGGATGAATTCTACCCAGCCGCTTAAAACTCCGTAACATTTTTAACAAACTTCATTGGCTGCAAAAACTATTTCAGGGAGCAGGTACCAGAACAGTAAGCTCAAAAGGGAGTAATCAACAAGGTAAAAGTGAGTTTCTCTGTACAGAATGAGCCTATGGGAATCCTAAAACTTTACAAAATTGTTATAAGAAACAGAAAAAAGTAAAAAATAAAGACATGTTAAGGAGGGGACATAAAACTAGACAAGAACCACACATATACATGCTTTTATACTGATAGTAGAACCCTAAAAAAGAACATGATTGAACTAGAATTATTGTTATTAAAACCTCCATAATGTTGATACAAATGACATCTCAGAAACTGGGTAGAAGTATGTCAAGGGTT
>NW_010420023.1:0-269 GCF_000710305.1 Buceros rhinoceros silvestris | reverse complement strand
GGTAGAATTATGTCAGGGTTTGGGGCGAGCCCAGCCACTAGACAAATGACAGATGCTCTCTGTTAACCCCTCTCCCTTCCCAAAGGAAATGAGAAAAGGAATCAGGAAGAGAGATTTATGGATCAGAAAAGAAAACTACAGCTGCTTAAATGAAAGTAATAATAATAAAATTATGTATATATAAATATATACAGTACCATTACTGAACCCAACCCCTGACAGCAATCACGTCACCGTTGCCACTGATGCTGTGGGCAGACACTGGGGAA
>NW_010420022.1:1572-1832 GCF_000710305.1 Buceros rhinoceros silvestris | reverse complement strand
GAGAGGGAGAGGGAGAGGGAGAGGAGAACTACCTCAGGCACGTTGTTCTGCTTTTTAAATAGCAAGCTCTACATCCAGCTTTGACTCTCATTCCTCTTTCTAATGAAGTGCTGTTTGAAGTCCAGCACCCTCCAAACAACTGTGTAATATTTACATTCCAAAGACAATTAATTCTGGGCCACTGTTTTCCAGATCTCTCATTGTCCACAGCTCAGCCAAGCTCAGACAGGAACTTCCTGAGATTTTTCCACAGTTCTTAT
>NW_010420022.1:0-1364 GCF_000710305.1 Buceros rhinoceros silvestris | reverse complement strand
TCCTGAGTATTCTAGTAACACCTTTCTGTATTCAAGGTGCCTAATGACATGGTTACTCCTCTGAAAAACACAATCTCCCAGCTTTTCTTTTTTAACAAGCTCCATCTAACATTATGGAAGAAATAGTTTGCCTCGGCGATATTTTTAAGAATGTAAATTTTTTAGTTAAAAATACAGGAGTAATTCATTAATCCTTGGGGGATGTTTCTGTGAAGTATTAATACATTATTGTAAATTTTGGCCTTTGAATTGGTGTTTCTTTTTGGATCGTTTTGACCTACAAAATGGTTAATTTTGCATTTGGAAATGATGAGTTGAAATATTGTTTTACGCCCTGATCATATGGTCAAGACTGGACAAAAGGCCATTTTTTTTTCCTGCAGAAAAGCAATAAAAAGGGAGAAATTAAAAAATGCACAAGGTCATCTGTCCCTTGTGGCTTTAAACTTTTACTCCAGCAGCAAAACAAGCCCATCCACATCAGAAGAAACCAATGAGGCTTGACAGAAACCATTAGAAGAATGGTGAAGGGAGGAAAAAATTCAAAATTCTAAAAACACAAACATGTCCTAAAAAAAAGGAAAATACTAATTTTCATCCCCACTCTCCTACATGCAAATGGGGTTCATTGTGGTGCATTTTCTACCTGCTCAGATACCCAAGTGCCTAAGCAGTGTTTATGCCATCCAGTCAGATTACCTCCAAAAATACAACCACTACTAAAAATAAATGGTACTCAAGATTTGCCATCAAAAGGGCAGCGTTTTCCTCTGAGTTGTTGTGAACTAATACTGAAAGAGGAAGTTGAGGTCACTGTGTTTCTGCACGTCGTTTCTTAAAAAGGAGACACAAAAGGCACCTTGACAAGTTGTCATGAAGGATGTCGTGGCAATACCTGTACGTGCAGGGATGCCCACTCTGTTGCCGTGGCAAAGTTCGCATGCAGATGATTACATTTTGCTTGCTCACCCTCAGCCTGCATTTTCAATTCCATATGTCATTCTTCTTGTCTTCTCATCTTAAATTGCTGTGTAGTGCTGCTGTGCATTAATAAGCTGTTGCACACTTCACCCCAGTGGATCTTGCATTTAAATGATGGATTTACAAAGTATATGCTGCTTTGTTAGGTTTGCCTGTATAGCTGGTTGATTTTTTTTTTGCCCCAAGAATAAAAGTTTTCCTTCAGAAACGGACTTGGAAAATTACTGGTTTTCATTAATAGTTGTTGAAATAATTTTTCTTTTTCATTTCCTGTCCAAAAATTCTGGCTTTCTGAATTGAAAATGGAATTAAGTAGATGAATATAAAAGAAATTGTGTTAAAAATCAATGTTATAATTAACAAAACAAAAAAAATTCTTTTAA
>NW_010420021.1:0-1054 GCF_000710305.1 Buceros rhinoceros silvestris | reverse complement strand
GGGGGGAGGAGAAGAGGGAATCAAAAGAAAGGGCATGTACTATCTTTATATCATGGCTCAGAAGAGATTAAGTGATTTTCTTAAAGTCTCTGAGGCAGTCTATGACAGAGGAAGTCATTAAGTCCTTGTCCCCTGAACCAGTTCTCACATTACAGAGGAACTTTTTCATTTTGTAGTCATTTTTCTAGTCATTTTTGTATTTATTAACTACTCTGCCTTGAAGCTGGTCTCATTCAACTGTGCTTTGAAACTATCCTTATAACTGGTCACTCATATCTTGCATTTTTCACAGTCCTGGAAGAGCCTGGGTATCATTCTTCCTGCTCTCTGCCCTATCACACACAAAGTGAACTGCAGTAGTTGTGAAGTACTGCTGAACTGACAGGTTGGAGTTGCTGCTGACGCTGTAGAAAAAGGTTAAAACCCATATTCTTATCAAAGAAAAAAGCAATGAATTATTTGAACTGTTCTGTCTTGAACTACAGGTCTTTGAGATAACATATGGAATCTCTTAATCCTTTTAAACCCATCTTATTTTAACTTTTATATAATCATCTGTGCATGCAAGTCTGCATTACACTTCAGGAGCTGTTAGGGCTGGTATTAAGACTGATGGGCTGGATGTGAGCACAGGTTAAGAAGATTCAAGGCATAAGCAGAAACCTTAAGTCCAGGAAGAATATGTACTTAGATTTTTATACCTTTTGTTGGACCCAAAGCATATTTTACTGGGTTATTTGCAATATGCATGAGTCAAGTGGTGAAAAAAACCCAAACCGTAATCAGCCCAGTGAATATTTTTTTAAAAAAAGTTTTAAACATATTGACTGAGCCCATTTTAGGAAAAATACTGTAATGGTAGTCATACCACATAAATTTGGAATCAATTAGACTTGACTGCTTTTCTCGTGTGACACATTTAGTGAAGCAGATTGATCTGTTTTGTGAAAGGTAAGTACTTACAATTAAGTTTTGATTTTGTTATGTTACCAGCAGTAAAATAAAGCGGTAAGAGATGAGAAGTAACATCCTCCCTTAAAGTTTCAAAACCTTG
>NW_010420020.1:23002-34473 GCF_000710305.1 Buceros rhinoceros silvestris | reverse complement strand
TATTAATTTAAAAATACTTTAAAATATTTTAAATTTATTCTCAAAATTATTCTAATTATAATGTAGATTTTTCACTTCCCAAAAGTAAGTTATTTTCCAGTTTTGCTTGAAAGAAGACTCTTCTGCAGTTGGTAGTAGTGCTGGTCTCTGACCTTTCGGGTGATTTACTCCTTTTAGGATACAGCACTCTTAAAATGGCTACTCTTGCTAATATTCACTAATGAGAAGATATTAACACCTTCACAGTACCTATTTGCCAAACCACTACCATCCGTTAATACAAGCGGTTCTTAAAAACTTGTTCAATAGCACAGAAAAGCAGGTAAATATCAATTAAAAGTGAATTATAGCAGATGTATCAAACCCTGCTTAATTAATTATATAATCCTTTCCATGTAATCCTTGACCCTACTTGAACTAATGATGTGTCAATGGACTAGAAATGCTGCCTTTCAAGAAATTTATACGTATTGGTGCTTTACTTGAGCATGATTATCTTTTCTCTTTCATGTGGTCACTAAATACAGTGTCTTAGGTAGAACAAAGTTTGCATATTCATGTCAAGAATGCAGACACATATTTTTATTAACCAGGGAACAAAGTTAGTTCTTCAAATACAGTGTGTTAGAAAAATCTTTCATTCTTCATACTGCCTTCACTTCTGCAATATTTTCATCTGCCTAATCTGAATCTTTGGAGCTAAAATAATTCTTCTCAAAATGTGTTGTCCTCACCTGAAATCACTAATGAGACATTTACGTACTATATTCTCTGTTAATGTAATACTGTGGTAAGTTAACTCCAGTCAAACTACAGCACAAATGGAAATTTTGGTAACACAGAAAATTATCAAATATACCTTATGAAGCGGAGCTATAATTACTATTTCTGATATGGATTCTGATAACTCAATATTAGGACAGTGCATAATCTGTTCAAAATTCAGCACTAGAGTTAGTTTCATAAAGAAGCTGAAAGCTTGGGAGCTATTCACTCTGGTTTTGTATGGCCTTAAAATCCTCAACTCTTTTAGGAACACACGTGCAAGCCTCAGCCAGTTTGCTCTAGTCCAACAGCGTGCTTTTCCTGGGTGTCAGGTTGGCAGATAACATATGAGAATTACTTGAATCGTATCTCAAACACGTATAGAATTTCCAAAGATTTCCTCCTGAAGCATAGAAATAAACACTGCAGAACTTCAGATCAAATTTGTTGGATGTAAGCATTTTTTGGCAAAATATCTCAATAACTTCACCTTCCATTTTATCAATGATCTCCAAATGAGCACTTACGGGCTGCTAGAAAACTATGGGAAATCTCAGAACTTCCAGTGAATTTGTTATTTGCATTATGGTATTGTGTAAATCCGATAGATATTTGTAGAAACATTAGGTAAATATATACAGGTTAAAAAGCCTTTCCCAAAGATCTTAAGTTGCATTTGTTGAGACATATACAGAGGTAAAAGAAAGAGGAAGCATCTCAATCCCTCACATTTACAAGGCAAACAAGTAAACTGTTACAGAATGCTGACTTACTCCATTAACTGTAATGTTTTGACTAGAAAGTAAGAAACACATAAATAATACACAAATTTTTGTTATTACAAACAAAAGAGAACCTGTTTTATTTTGTATGTGATTTACAAAATTGTGTGGACTGCTTTTCTGAACAAAGCTTTTATGTTTGGTTGGGTTTTTTAATTTATTTTAAAATAAAATTTACTTACTAAAGAGCCATGTAATTTCATAAACAGTATTTGTTTTCAGGACATTAAAAGGAAGGAACAGATCAGACTAATGCCTGGTATATAGGAGGGAAAACTGGGTTGTTATGTCCACAGTGTTTTTTCCCCCCACTAAACTTCAGTATGCTTATTTTTTTAATACCAGGACAGAATAACAAAATAGTATTAAATATTGTTAACAAGTTTGGGAGTCTTTGCTTATGTGTTGTTTGTTGTGCTTTAGTGTAAAGTTTAAGTATACTGTTTTAAGCAATTTTTTTTTTTTCTTTTTTTCATCTTCACATATGTATCTGTATTGCAAAACACATACTGGAACAAATGTGTGAGGCTGTGGGCGATGTTCACCAGATAACATTTGCACCATTGGGTTACTTTCTGTTTCAGCATGATTTTCTACATGAAAGGCCTATCAGTCTTCTTTAGTCTTTAAAATTTCAAAAGAGGAGAAGATACAGTGGGCAATACATCTAGACTAAAAGATGTATTTAAGCATAACATTTACATCTCCAGTGTGCTGTATTTGCTTGTTAATGGAAATTTAGCCAAGATCACCAAAATAATTTCTCAATAGCTGTAGTAATAATGTTATGACTCTGATCTAGATGTTCAGTTACAGCCATTATAGTAAAACACAATAGACTAAGTAGATCTGTTAGAGGAGCATATCCTGTCTATATCTGATACTACCTGTGATGTTAAATGAAAAATATACATGAGGAGACTTGACCTTCAGAGCAAAATTATATAACTTCCCTGTTTAAAGAAACCAGAAGAGGATAAAACAACCATAAATGTACTTTTTAACAGGTCTTCAAAGAAACTATTTTCTATTTTATTTGAAAAAAAATCTTACATAACAATCATATTAAACAATATAATTTTTCAAAATCGACTGCTTATTTGTGCAGGCTTATATATACTTTCACAAGTATTTAACTTGCAGGGGGTGGTTGGGTGCTAGAAAAAATGCTATTTTAAAGTTTGGCTTACAATTTTGAAAATACTGGGTTTAAATCTTGCCAACATGGCTGAATAACATTTGTATAAACAGATTGAGCAGCTAAGCGAGATTCATCTATCTAAACCCATTAATGATGTTTCTGTTAGGTGAACTGTGTGGGTCAATTGAAATGGTGGGCTTGTGCTCTTGTTGCTTGCTCTGTCTGGCCTCTCTCCACAGGCATGCAGAGGATTCAGCAGCAGAAAAATAGTCAGAAAGAAAGTATGATCTGATCCAGTATTTGTGTATTGAATAACGTGGGAAAGATACAGGTTGGCAAAGTAGTTTGCTGTTGTACAGTCCAAGTGCTGAAACAATTCTTTTACAACCTTATCAATTGTGTCTGAGAGTTATTAGGTTTGGGTTTTTCTGCGTATCCAGTTTGTCCATGTCCTGGATTGCCCTTCTCAGTAACAGTCAACAACAGCGCATGAACCACAGAGCCCAGAATTTACATACAGAGGAGCAGAGGGCATTATAATATGCATATTTGGAATCAACAACAAATAAAAATAATAAATTAATAATAATTATCTAGAATAATGGATCTCAGGCTATCCTAGAAAGCACAAGAGTGTGGTCATAATCAGGTACAGAAAATTAGGTGAGACTGAAAGGGAGTTACTATGTCAGTATTACAGCAGATTTCTAAAATCTTAAAATCTGATAGAAGTATTTTTAGTGTCATACCTATACTATGTTTAACACAGGTTTTACTACGTACACCCATTACCTCGGTGAGGTACAAAATCAATGCTATCTCCCAGGATCTTAAGGTCCTGTAATGCAATTTTACATTGTGTTTCAAGGACAATATAAAAAAAGAAATAGAAAGAAGATCCCAAACTGTGAACCAAAACAAAATGGACCATTGCATGCAATTATTTCAAAGTTTTCAGGTAGTTGTATTTAGGCTTCAGGGTCTCGCAAGAACCAGTCCGGGCTCTCAGGCCAGTGTAAAAATATTGCATTGTCTGTCTCAACTAGACATGCAGACAAAATCCTAACATCTGGGCTGAGCCAAAGCATTCAGAGAAACCATACTGAGACTGTATTAAATTAAGAGGCAGAACCACTGTGTTGTCAGCAGAAACATATCTATGTACATAAGGGCTCTGCACTTGCTAATAAAACTGACAGCACATTGCAGCGAACTTCATGAGATACCAGCGCATTTGTCTGCTGCAGTAGCACAGTGTCACTTCCTGGCTCACCAATCACCTGTGTGACGATCTGGCTCAATTACAAGACCTTATAAATAAATAATGAGTCAATCTGACAACTCACTAACTGATTGAGATCAAAAATATGTTGATCTTTGTGAATTTTTAATCCAAAATATGAACCATGACATGTTATGATGATAAATATTTATAAAACACCTAAACTGCTTTCCACATGATCTAATTTATATTTAAGATATATCTGAATTGAACATTATATTAAAAAAAAAGGAATAAAGTTAGCAGATCCAACTGCAACTGAATGTTGCTTTCCTGCCCATGAGGAATGCCTTCTGGTCTTCTGAAGTAGAAGAACAGCTTCTTCCTTTTGCGAGGAAGCCCCTAGCAAACATCTTGTGGGAAGAACTGTTTTGAACAACCCTGTTGTGAGACCTTCCATCTCTCTTTGGCCAGCATACACCACAGACTACCAAGAACCAGAGGGTGTAACAGGTTTCCCTTCACCCCAGATAGAAGCTTTGCTTTGTATTTCCAACAGCAGTGCCTTAGGAATGAAAATCAATCCTTTTAAAATGATGCTCCAGGATCAAAGAGTTACTTGACTGCAACTGATTCCAGCTAAGCACTCAAAGTATTTTTTTGGCTCTGTGATTGTTACACATGTACTCTATATACTTAACCGCGTTCCTTGGAATTTGGTAGTTTCTTTATATGGGAAGAATTAATTCGCTTTGGCTCGAAGCTATCAAGGACTGAATATCACAAGAGAAAATACTTGAAATCTCCTAATCCCTAAGAGGACTTATAGTAGAAAGTATTGGATCAACTTAATTTCTAAAGGGTCAACACCACTTACAACAAGGACAAGTGGTACAGTCTAATGAATGTTTGAAACCCCTTATGTAATTAATAGTTTCAAGTGCTGCCTTCTGTGCTTTTTCCTGTTAGTTTTTATTATTTCTAAAAATTCTTTTCCTGTTTTGCATTTAAATGGTATTTTAATCAACATTTTCCTAACTACAGTTTCTAGTTGAATGAAACTTTATTCACAGCAACACCCTACCTGTATTTTATAAACAGAAATCTGACCATCCATTGCAAATGGAAAGGGCATTGAAGAATCCTTCCAAATCTAGGCTAAAAAAAAAAAATTAAAAATAAATAGAAAATAAGGCTGGAAGAGACCTTGAGAGGTCATCTCATCCACTCCCTCTACCCCAAGGCAGAATCAGCTATACCTAAACCATTCCTGACAGCTGTTTGTCTAACCTGTTTTTTAAAACCTTCCGTGACAGAGATCCCATATCCTCCCCAAGCAATCTATCTTAATGCTTAACCTTCCTTTTAGTTGGAAAGGATCTTTTTTTTTCCTCTGGCTTTGGTTTTTTCCATATTATCCAATTTAAATTTTCATTGCTCTAATTTAAGCTCATTATTTTCTGTCCACCATGGATATGGGGAAGCGATTATTCCCTTGCTCTTCGCAGGAGAGTTTTCCACACTTCAAAAGTGTAAAATGAGAGGAGGAGTTAGGAAGATGAAAAACAGCCTCCAGCATAGTAAGTGACCAGTAGGGGAAAAACGGATACAAATGCCGAATGCACTGGAAGGGAGCCCAAACAGGCAAACAAGCCATAACGATCTGATTCTTCGACAAGACAGAAGGGAACTTGAATAAAAATCGCACATATGTGACACATTGGATACCCACAAAAGATATGCATGGTTTCTGGCATACTGCATCACAAGCTATTTAGTTTAGCAGTAATTAGTTGTAAACACTGGTGCAAAAGTTTTAAGCATGAGATTTGTTCTGCTGTTTCTTTTGGAATGCTGTTTCAGTGTTCAGGTGATTGGGGGAAAAACGCTCATCAATTTCTAAGAATTACAGAAAATAAAAACAAGCTAAAAAAGTATGAGCTTGAGGAAAAATGTGGAAATTAAAGTGTCACTAAATTCTACAGAAAGGAAGGTCAGTGGGTTGAAATTCAGTCAAATAATACCTTCAGAGAAAGAGTATTAAAAATAAAATACTGTTCTGCAAAGGTTGATTCGATTGCATCCTAAGGAAAAGAATAAATAAAAAAAATCTTCAGGAAAATAGCCACAAACCAACAGCTTCTCCAATAACAGAAGAACCAATATATAGTAAAAACTTAAAGTATGATATATACAAAAGAATTTCAGAAACTTTTCAGAGTATTACCCCAAGTGTCAGATTCAAGATAACATTTACCGCTTTGCAAATGGAAGCTAGACTCGACTGGTCTTCTAGAAACTCAAGCTTTTGGACAGAACCACAGCGTGTAAAGCTTGAGAGATGATTTCATATAATGGAAAAGTAAAGATGTAACTATTTGTACGAAAAACAATATGGTTTTTTGTGCTAATGCAGATAAATTAGCAGGAAACTGTGCAAATTAAAATCATCATGTCTTTAAAGCTGATTCAGTTAAATCTCTTGATTATATTTTGGAGATACCAGCTCTAATGCTGAAGTACCAATGAAAGGTTGTTCTATCTTAAAAAAGTCAAGTTTCACATTAATTTTGTACATTACAGTAAACATTCTGAATGAAACATTCTTTACTGAGAATTTTTCTACTTTTAATTTTTGGTGATTAAAAACACGTTCCATCTTCCTGCAAGGTAATAAAAATTAGATATTCATTTAAATAATCTCCATGCTTATGTTCAATAATCCAAATCTAAAATATTATTAATATGTTAAATTATTAAAAATAAATTACAAGGCTAGAACTTTCAACTTGTACAAGTCTCCAAGGTAAGTCATGGCACTGTCTCTTAATTCATTTTTACAAGCACAGACTAAAGCTGTTGTGACTTAATGTATACTCATGCAAAGCATCTATAGCAGAGATGACTTCAAACAGTCACCCATTTTACCTTTTTTTTTTTTTTCCTCCTCTTGGACCTAAATTTCCTTCAGTAATGATAAATTCCTATCAGCAACCTCCCCTTGCCATAACAGAATGGTATTTGATGTTTTTTAATGTTCAATATATTCTCTTTATTCTGCACTAGTTCCATATGAGAAGATTTAGAAGTAGAATTTGGATGGATCCAGCCTGCAGTATCCTGTGGTTCCTGTGTGCAGGATCCAGCTGAGTCTTCTGGAAAGGAAAAGAGGGCCTCGCTGCCTCCCCGTGCCTCTCTACAGAAGGCTATGCAGAGACCTTGATTATTCTGCCTTCCTGTAGATACGATGAATTTTTATTGAAAATGTGTCACTTTTCTGGTGCACACAGGGAAGTACGTGCTTCAGTGTGTCACGTTAGCATCTTCCCTGTAACAGAGCCGGCCAGATACTGGGAAAATATATGTGAAATATATTTTACAGTTTACAGTAAAAAGAGCTTTCAGACAGAGTCCTGAATACTTTTAAGTCAACTGATTCAACCAATCATAAAGGCTAAAGATCAAATATGCAATCGGTCGCTATGAGAAGCAAATATAACAAATAAAATATTAATTTGACTAATTCAGGTGTGTATTTTCCTTTCCAAACTGTGTGATAATAGGATTTACGAATAGATAGCAAGGCAACAACAAACATCAGAAGTATTGATTTATCTGATGCCATCGAGTACAAAAGCACTACAGAGCACAGTGAGTATAAAACGCAGACAGAGATAAAAGAGCTATTACAATAAGCAAACTGATAGCAAAGGACAAACAGGAAAATCACTGCTTTTCTTGTCTTGTCTTAATGGGATGATTGCATTCACTAGGTTTGCTAAACACCGATTTTCACTTACTGTAAGCCTTGGGGATATTCATCAAAAAGTGTTTCCAGTAATTAGAACTTTGTGAAGAATTGAAAGATTGACAGTTCTGAGCAGCAATAAAAACAAAATTCTAAGATTCATTCATGTGTTCACATGCTGAAATATGAACTTGAGCAAGCAGTCAGCTCCTTGGCAGTGTCTCAACACATGCTACTTCAATAAATCATTGCGTTTGAAAATGCAAATTTCAAGTAATTAAGTGATCAAAAAGATTCCTGCATAATTTATGATTTCAATATATTTTTCCATCCAAATATTGTAGTTTCAGGATATTTTCCTAATAAAATTCATGTATCTATATACACAAATAAAGAGAAATAAAGAAAATGTGACAAGATTTTGACCTTTTGCAAGTTTTACTGCACAAGTTTAATTCTACTGCCTGGATATATCACGAAAATTCATTTCATTGTGCGCAATCATGTCTTATTTGTGAACAGCAGAGTAAAGCCAACAGTTCTCACCTGTTTCTATATGACATGGACTCTGAAAGGTGGGTTCAACCACTTTTTTCATTTTTTCTAACTTATCACTGTTTAGTTTTGGGGATGGAAGCTATTGATTTGTTCTGACAGAAAGGTAAGCCCCTGCAAACAGCATACATAAACGGATTTTCTGAATGCTAGATGTACTAGGTAAAACATTCTTCTGGTAAAGAACATTTATTTATCCTTTGACAATCTGGTGGTTTGGCCTTTTCTAATTCCAGCTGTGGTTTCACCTGCAATTGGTAGAAAGAACTGAATGAAATGTGAAAACAAGGGCTCGTGGTATTAAAATAACAAAATGGGGGAAATATCAGAAAACCAAAACCACTCTGTTCTTAAAATCATGAGACTTTAATTACATATGGTAATTTTTTACTGTATACATGTGAGATTTAAATAAATTCTCATTTTCTACCTACAGTTCTTTCTTTTCCTAGATCACCTGTGTAAAGGGAAAAAAAAAATGTTAAAACAGTCTGCCTTGTTGCCTTAGTCAGCTATTACAAATTTTACTGTGTGAGTTTTAGGATCAATGACTGTTTTCCATCTCCTTTTCCATCGATTCCCTTCTCTGATTTGTCCTAACCTATGTCGTTTACTTTTCTGAAAGCATCTGGGAGGTCACACTCCAAAGTGCTTCATTCTGCAAAGCCCAGCGCAGAGCACCATGTGAACAAGTTCTGACAAGGATGAACTTACTGACAATGTGGGGAAACCAGCATGTTGCAGTTTTCCAGGCATAGTAAGCTGTCTACCATATAAACTGTTCTAAGGTTTTGTGTGCAATAAAAATAGAATAAAAATAAAACTTTCCTGATCATCCTGTTCTCAGCATCGTTCTCAAAGCGTAGCTAATCTCCCCAGGAAATTCAGAGCAGAGAAATGCTTGAAGTAGAAATGAGGTGAGGTAAGCAGTTGAAAGGGCAAGACTGCTGCGTGTTCAGCCTTGACCTTGCACAGGGGTCTTTGGGAGAAGTGCTCCTGGTCAGAGAGGGTATTAAATAGTCAGTCCTGTACAGGCTGGTATTTGGTCCTTTTCAGCCCTTCAGCAAGTTACCCGTGTCCTACTGAGTTCTGAATTTTAGGTGAGAGCCTGGTCAGACTAGCAACTGGCTTCTGTCACCTTTGCTGTCCCATCTTGGGGCTGGTAGTGGGGGTATCTGAGGATGTCAGCTTAAGGGCAGGTAGGAAAGGACAGAAATGAGTCTGGCAGGTGGGGTGGACAGCAGGTCCCCAGCAGAGATTATGAGCAAGGGCCAGGCTGGGAACTTGGCCTCATTTTGAGGCTGGTAGATATTTTCGAAACATTTGTGTGTCTCTGTGCATCAGATGCTTTCTGATCCTCCTTATTTTTCTTGCACGTGAGGTGTCTGGGACACGATGACAAGACATTTAAGGGTGGAGTTCCAAGGTGCAAGGAGGCCTGGCAAAGGCTGCAGTGCTGCCCACATGCAGCTTCAGGATGCAGCTACCAGATGCTAGGAAACTGGGGTGCACAGCCTGGGATAAGATCATAGAAACCCCTGAAGACTGGCTTTTAGCTGCCTCCAAGCCAGCACATTGATAAAGAGGACTTATTATTTGGTAGTGTATCTCTCTTAAAGGGCGAACACATTGTATTTAACCTTTGCTGTACTATTTCATATGACACCTCCACCTTTGCAGGTGAGTAGAGAAAAAACACACTGTATGCTGCCAAATCAATGACCAGGGAAGAAAAAAAGGGGAGAGCAGTTGGTGATGGCAGCTACCATAAGCCACAAGCTGATAAGGCTGTTCACAGGCTTATTCTAGATCAGAATTTCAGCATCTCTGCTGAGCAGTTTGTGCTTCAGGCCTGCTAGATGGCATGGATTGTAGATTTCAGTCTCTTCACAAGATTAATGGGCTCTAAACTTGAGGCAAAACATGTTCTAACAGGGTGCTTATACTAAAAAGTATGTTGTAAATTTCCTTTTGAGCAGTATTTATCCTACAGGATGTTACACGTTCACTACTTCATCCCTGTAATGAAGATAACCTGCCTCTCTTGTGGCACTTGGATTACATCTTCCTGGTGTTTATAAAATATAACAGAGGCCTCTTTAGGACCCTCTGGGAAGCTCAGCAATGTTAACAATAGTCTCTCTCTTCATTCCAGTGCTCTTTAGAACCTTATGATTTGAGGTCAGCTGAGGCAAACTGGCAAACCCCAACCAGTTTTCAACTGCCATAATTTCTACCTTGGCAACGTTTGTTAAAACAAAAGGCTTAAAAAAAGAAATTTTTTATTTACTTAAATTGCTTTCACTTCTTATTGTGATTGAAAATGACTGACAATCTAGAGGGACACGCTACACTGACAAACATTTCTGCTTAATACAATGCTGCTAGAAATGTTATGAATCTGTTCTCATAAATTGCACTTACTAATTTATGTGCTGATGTGCTTTGGAACCTGGAAGTCATGACTGCTTCAGCAGTACCGTGTGATAGACAGCAAATAAATGCTTTTCTTTATGCTGATGGATTCTGAGAGTTGGAACCAGACAGATTTAAATCAATTTGTAATAGAGACATTGTATACCAACACATGATCTGGAGTATGCATAAATATAGAAGAGAAACAATTAAGGACAACTGCTATGGACACAAAGAATTCTAAAATAGAAGTCTTTTAAGCCATCAAAACTGCAGGATTAGTGGGTTAGGGATGAATATGAATCCTTGTGGGTTATATGCAAACTCTTGGGAACCATCTGTATTCCAAATAGTTTACAACCTTTCTAAAAATATATAAACTAATACTCTAAACTTCACACTTGTGTGTACTGACAAGGACACAAGGGAGCCCTCCATCTTCAAGTAAAAGCTAGAGACAACCTGTGAAGGCTCTGAGCTGACACTTCCTCGCTGAGCTTCAAAACAAAGCAGAAATGGGATTCAGAATGGGACCAGCATCGAGCCTGGTCACTGTGCTAATCCACAAACCAGCTGAGCAAAGAGTAAGTGAGTACGACTACAACCAAGAGAACATGAAATCCTTGTGTCTAAGCACTTCAGTGACTTTCTTTGCTGTGAGGTTTCAGAAAGTTTGCCAACCTTTTTATAGGAAATAAGTTTATAATATTAAAAAGAGTAAAAAAAATGTATTGGATACTACTTGTCATTTTAAGGAACTTGCAAGTGTCTGCTTTGGGGTCTCATATGTTTTCATCAGGAGGGCCATATAGTAATAGAAATTTGTGCAAGATACTCAGGTTT
>NW_010420020.1:7565-22910 GCF_000710305.1 Buceros rhinoceros silvestris | reverse complement strand
AAATGTATCCTGTGGTGTCTCCAAATAGTAATCCAGTCTGCAGAATATTTTTCTCACCCGTATCATCTGTGCTTACTCCTTAAGGGGGCCATAAAACTAGTCCAGGACAATCTAATTCTACTCACAGAGATACTCAACCTGCTCTGTGGTGCCAGCATCTCCTCTGGTGGAAAGGCACGAGTTTCTAGAGCCTCAGATGTGGCTGGACACATCAGAATATTTGAGATCTTGGTTGCAGACAAACAACACTAGGCCTAGATTGTGGGCTGATGTGCAATGATTGCTTTTCTCAGCCTTTTCCTATACCACAGGGGTTATTTGCGCACTCTTGTGAAATACTTGAAGCATACCTGAATTCTGAAAGTGAATATACTCTCTTAGAGACAAGGAATGATAGAAATAATTTTGTTTTATGATTTCTGGAGCTGATGCTGATTCCTTCAGGGACTCCATAAACATGCAAGTTGACACCAGTGGTGGGGAATAAATCCTCAGTATGGCTGCTGGGCAAGAGGGAAGGAGAAATCAGATCACCCACTGAGAATGAACTAATCCTTGGATCATGGAAAAAAGGGTTTGCAGAACCCAGTCAAACAATGTGACTACCTGTCCTGGGAGTGTAACTGCGCAACGTAGGAAATAAGTGACAAACTGCAAAAAGAAACAAAATACAACATAAAGAAGAAACTGAAATCTACCCTGAGATCTTTCTGCAATCATCCATAGAGTAAAGAGTCTGGACTGTAAGAGCAGCTGCTGCAGAAGGCTCAAGGGAGCACCGTGTCACCTGTGAGGCACCACCAGCCTAAGTGGTCCAGGTCTGTGAAAGCACTAGGAAATAGTCTCCTGGTTGCTGATCCTGTGGCACTACTGTCCACAGCAATTGCCCTAGCCAGAGCATGAGGTTTCTGCTCTGTGAGGAAACACAGAGTTCCACACAGGAACCACTCTGTGGGGAACTGCAAGGACTTTTTAGTAAAGAAAAATTATGACAGAAAAGCAAAAAGTCTACATTCAGGAGGAGGAAAGAGACTTGAACGCACTGACTTGTATTGGCTTGGACTGGTTGTGCCCATCCTCTCCTAAGGACTGAGATATTCGGAAGACCTCCCTTTGTACAAATGGAGAATGCTCTTTGGTCAGATGAAAGACAGCTACAGGCGGGGTGCACGTGGAAGTGGCATCCAGCTCGAATTAAGGTTGCCATTTTCCTGTCCCTTTTAGCCCTCCTTTTCCCCTACTGCATTCACCCCAGGCTTCTCACTTTAATTTTGGGCTGTGAAATCCAGCCATCCTTTTGTCACACGCCTAGTTATTGCTGCAGGTGAAGGTTTAATACTGCATGTAGACTGCTTCATATTTCAGGATTTCTAGCACTTTCTGAACTTAGAATTGGAAAATCTTCTTTTAACAATTTACACAGACTCAGCTGCTGTATAATCAGCAACTAAATTAGGCCCAATTAATCTGGGCCGGAATCTGATCTCCAATATTCCTCTACAAACCTGGAGCAAGTTTGTGGACTACACAGAATGATTCTGTGTCTAAATGAAGCACAGAATCTGTCCCTTTATGTTCCACCAAGCAGTTGGAATTACACTACATCCTATATTTACATTTAAGGATATCATTGGAAAATACCGTCAACAGATACATTCTGGCTGATTCCTAAAAGCATGCAGTGATATAAAATATTTATTTTAGAGAGTGAGATACTTAATTGTACTCAGACACCTCTGGAATCTACTCTCATTCATTTCTGTACGAAAAGCAAACAGACAAAAGTCTAGCTGACAGCTTGCCAACACACTAATTAACTTTCAGCTGCAGCATTCTCAGTCAGACTTCGCTCACAACCTATACACCCTGCCAGGAAGCACAGCGAAGAAATGAAACTTTAAAATATAGAACTAGACAGAATATAGAGGATGGCTTCATAGGAAATGAAAATGTTCTGCATATGAGCATGGGTTATACCTTTTTATTATTTATTTGGGAAAGACCTGTGTGTAATTAACATGGTAACTCAAATTTTATTATTATTCCTCTTTAATTCAGGAAATTCAAAGATTCGTTCATTATCCATACACACACATCTCCTCTTTATTGTTTTGCTACTGCATATCTTTCCAAACATGCACTTTGTGCAGTGCAATACAGTACAGGTGGAAACCTTCAGTTTCCAGTTTTTTAGAGATGAAACCTCATGGCTCAGGAGCTCTAATAGACCCTTCTGCTTTCTAGTACTCATTCAAGTGACATTGATGTTATTTTGCTCCGTCTTTGATGTTTTGCAGGCAATTCAAACTAGTGTAAGATACAAAAAGTGTGTTTATGGGGAAAAGAAGATTCTAAGTGCAAACTACAAATTTAATTCATATCTGTCCTCCTTTGTCTTTAACCAAAATTAGCCCCCTCCCACCCCCACATCTGCTCTGCTTCTGGTCTATCCCCCTCTCCCATCTGCTCCTGCTCTCTCTTCCCTCCTCCCCCATCTGCTTGAACATCACTAAACCCTCCAGGGATCCCTTTTCCTCTGTTTGACTCCCTGCCTATCTCCCAGCTGGGCTTTCCTCTTCTATCTGAAAACAAAATGGTAAAAACAAATGTTTATGATGGAGAAAACAACACACATACTATTGTTAGTGAAATCCTGCAAATTCCTTTTCCTGTGCTCTGTAGAGAAAATACAAAACAACTCCTTGACTTCTCAGGCATGATAATATCATTCAACATTCGAGTCTTCTTGGAGGGCTCAGGCTCTTTTAATGTATTCAGTTGAGGCATTGATTGGACAAGCACCCCAAAGGTTTCACTCAAAGTGGAAAGCTTTATTCTTTTGTCTCATTACCATGTCCATCATTAGCAATGCCAAGTATCAAAAGCAGCTCCTCAGTACTGGGTCAGACACTGTTTTCTCCATCACTTCTGGGAACTGAAAACACAGCTGAACTGGCTTCAGTGGCTGCAGGTTCAGGCAGTGATGAAACTGCAATTGACATCAGGTTGCAAAGGTCTTTGAAAACACTGGTTTCCACACTATCCATTTTATTTTACCTGGGTCCTTTGACTACTCTGCAGTTACGCTGGCACGAAAGCAGCAAAACAGAGCAGAGGGTAGTTCCCTGAATATCAGAGAACTTATTATTAATTATTTAATTTTTAAAAAGTCGTTCCCTATACACAGTATAATCACTGTGGCTCACACCTCAATTGTTGGCACTTGCTAAGGCAAACTTGGCAAAGCATCATGGTATTTTTCAAGTATTCTTCCATGGAGCATATTTCAGTAACAAAATTTCAGGAAACGCTTTTTGGTTTGATGCAACTTAAAGCAATATTTCATTTTGACCGGTCTTTCCATGGATGCACAAACATACTGTAAGCCTTAGGAATTCTTGTTGAAGTGTTACAGTACTGTATTGCAGAAATCAGACTTGAACTGCTTTGCCTGGAGACCTGTCAGTTTTATTTAACAGAAAAAAAGAAATAAAAATATATTGTTAGGGATGCCTAGGTGTCTAGCTCCACAGCTACGGCCTTACCTCTCAACCCTAAGTTAGCTCAGTGGAAATGTTTTTCAAAAGCATGAATAAGTGAACAAATTAACAATGAACATACATGAAGTAAAAATCAAAGAACTGAGAACATTTGCCATAATACTGTGGCCCATTTTAGGGTAACCATCTAGTTTTAATATTAAAAATATTTTAAGATCTCATTACATTACCTGTCTGTGTCCCTTTATTGGTAGTCTAATTTTTTGGATGGTACATGAATTATATATGATAAATTTGATGTCGTCAAATACATTTTTGGCTAGTTTGGCTTTAAAAGCTGAACATGAAAGAAGAAGGACCGTGTTTTTGTTGCATACAGTTTTCTATGTTTCACTGCCACCCTTTATCCAAGGAAAGGGAATGATGTATCTTGGTAGATAAATGAAAAACACTTTTCTGGGGAAAAGATAGCTCTACTAGGTCCATGATGACTTTGGTGAAAGCAACTGTGAGTCTTCAAAGAACGTATGCTAAATATAGAGAAAATATTTTTTTAGTAAAATATATATGGATTTTTATTGTAATAAAATGGAAATAATTTTCCCTAAATTAAAACCCCCCAACATTCCGTGACTTTCCATTCTATTCTTCAGTTTCTTGTTTTGCTAGTAAAAACACGGAATATACAGCCCCTGCAGGCTTAACAAGGTTTATATATTTTACTTGTATTAAGGAACAGGATTACAGAGAAGGCAACACTTGCAATGTGTTCAACTTTTACCACAAATTCAACTACTTGGTTTTGTCATGTGGATTTACAATCCCTTCAGGAGTAGCTGAAGGGACTTCTTATCTGGAAAATGATTAAGAAAGGTGAAAAAAACCCCAAAACTACATTGTACATTAAATATTAAACTCACTCCTCTAATATTTTGTATCCTAATAGTCTTGTAACAATTTAAAATATTTAATGAATGTTTACAGTTTATCTGGGAGGTAGTGTTTACTTTCCCCATTTTATGTGTGCCAGTAAATTGATATGCTGATTGAGTCCTGTGGGAAGTGTTCTATAGCTCATTTCATCAGATTGGACCTGAATAGATACAAGTGATTCTCTCAAAAATATGCAACAGAACAGGAAATGGGTCCCAGATTACACAACTATTTGTCCTAAAATTTTAAATAAGACTAGTCCCTCAACAGAGGCCTCAAGATGAAACGGCAACAAGATTTATTCTGAAGTTAAACAATACCGCTAAAATGAAATATCATAAGGTGATTTTTCAGAATAGAATTCAATCTGACCTCCGAAGAGAAATTTAAAACCTCATTTAGGAAATAATCTGCTTTTTTAGTTAGATAACAAGTCTAACAATGCTAAAACAGATAAAATACATGAAATTTTTAAAAAGGCATAGAAAAAAAGAAAAAAGATGAAAAAGAAAAGGATACTTTATGAATCCCTAATGAAAGAAATGTTCTGTTGCTGGGGTTTTTGACCATTTAATTTTTATTATATGTTTTGTTTGAAAAAAACAAAACCACAGTATTTCCAAGGATCAAAAGCTTAAAGACAATAATCTAAATGCAATCCAATGTGACCAGGTTTTCTCTGCCTGGCTTCCACTCTAGATGGTTGATAGCTTTTATTTCTGCATCGCTTAAAATGTCCCATTTGGATTCTAAAGACTTAGCAAGGATGATAGAAATCTTATCTTTTAGCATTCTATATTGAATAGAGGTCAATGTTTTGAACAGCATGGTCATTTCAAAATGTTATCTACTTTCATGTGTTTAAGTATGTGTATTGATGCTCCCGATTTGCCGGTATTTTCATTTCATACTTTTCTATAAAAAATTCTATATAATTGAATAAGTAGAATGGGGTGGGGCCGGTGGAGCAGGGCAGGCTGGGGGAGTGGAGAAGGAGGGTTGCCTTTAACCATAAGCAAATTTGGACCTTAACTCTAGAATTTCAGACAATGCATGTTAAATGTTGATTTGTAGCTCAATGTCCTGTCACAGGATATCAGTTTTACACATATAGAAAAGATGCATCAATTTTAATAAAGTGTTACCTCTCTGTAGAGGTAAACAACCCATAAAATCTTTAGGAGAAAGATGCTCAGTAATTACTCAGTTTTGTACCTCTTGGTGTAAGAAAGCCAAGGTATTAAACCTGCATATATTTGTCTGTGCAGCAGTTCATTGGGTGAGTAGAAGTCCCTTTCTTGCATAACTTGAGACAACTTTAGCCTATTTACCAGCAGCAATATAATCACTGGGGCAGAAAGCTAAGTGTAGGCTCAAAATCCAGCTTGGAACATGGGCAAGATTTCTTGCTATGTTAAATGTAGCTTGTAGATATTTGTGCAAGGTGAAGTGTTGTTTTAGACAACTGTCTAGATATATCTAAATATAAGAAAACTTAGGACAAATTTAACCGCAAGGAAGAAATGAGATGCTTGTCATCTGTAGCAGATATTGATGGATTCAACTGCAAGACCTTTTTTTTAAAACTTGGTCTTACATACAGATAAGAAATTGGTCATTACGCATCACACAACTATCCGTGCATCACAACAAAACAGCAAGTTAAAACTTCATACCCGTGAAATTAACAAAAGGATGTGTTTGAAGAATGGAAATACTATCTGCTTCATATATGAGGGGACAGCCCTCTTCCCCATTCGTCCTCAGAGGACTGGCACAAAGCTGTTTAAATATAGTTGGACTAGATGACCATTGTAGGTTCCTTTCAACTGAAATATTCTATTTTATTCTAAATATTCTATTCTGAATAAGTCAACAATAAATACAAATGCACTTTTTGAAGTTAGAAGTAGACACCTGCATGAGGTGAGGTGTAGCAGGACAGTATCAAATTAAAACCTTACACCAGTGAATCTTACTGTTTCCTGTTTCTTCAAGGATGATGTTCTTGACTAAGGGCATCATTGTCTGAAGAGGAGACAACATATTTTTTCTAAAACTCCTTACTTTTACATGCTAGATAAGAGGTTCAACATCCTGCATATTATTTTTTTTAATTCTGCTTTTACTGACAGGTGCTTCACTATTTTCTTGATTTATTGAAGAAGCAGAAAAAAACTACACAAAATTTATGCAATTAACTGTCGTTGAACTCTATGACTTTGATCTTTAAAATCATATACACTTAGTGAGCTTTTGATGTTCACAGTTAAAATAATATATATTGAAATTTTCTGAATAAATAAAATTCAAGGAATCTGTTCATTGACACTCCACAACTCAAAAGAAGATTTGAGTAAATTATTCAGTGTGAATTATTTGTTCATCTCTCTTCATTATACCTTTGCTTTGCTTGATTACCACTAAACAGACTTTCCCAGAAAATTTTATTTTCAAGGACTGAATCAGGAGTACAAAGGTGACCTTAGCTTACATCATCAAATTTATGAGGCCTTGAGTTATGAATTCTTAATCCTATATCTCTTTGCAAAGATCATTTACTTTTTTTATCAGAAGAACTGCTTTGGTTCTTTTTTCTTTCTTAATATTTCACATACACAAATCAATGCTAGCAGTCAGCAATCATAAGCAATCATAATGTAAAAATTCAATGAGCACAAGCAATAGTAGAGGGAAACATCTTTAAAAAATACTTCAGTTCTAACTTCCCGTTAGTAATTTCTAAACAGTAACAGGGAATTAAAAACCTTCAAATTTTATGAAACAAAAATCCTTTTTAATTCTTATTTTTCTGAGTGTAAGATAAACATTTTCCCTAACATTTCCAAATACTAAGCATTATGAGGTTTTCATGTTTAGCTGAAAGTTTTTATATTCAATGGCACTGGAAAGAGATGTAGAAGACTCAGTGTTTTGGAGGTTCTTACAGGATTTGATGGCACGGCACTATTTCTCATATTTTAAAGGATAGTTTCTTTTTATGTAAAAAAGATCTTGTTGCTTATAAATAAATTTATTGTAAATTTTAAAAGAGAGTTTTACTTCTGCTTGTAGGTGGTAATATTTATTCTTTTTATAAGCAATACTAATAGAGAATTATTTGATTAGCAGTTGCATAAATATGCATGTTAACCATGGTCCCTATTGTTTAGAGTTTGCTTTTGGTCACTGTTGATCCCATGACTGGTGACACAGATGTGTCAAACAGGACACTGCACCAGTTTGAATGCACCAGAGGAGAAGGTAGTTTGAGCTGAGTCAGGGGCAGGATGAGACCTGCATTTCCTAAATAATACAACCACCACCTGGAAAAGATAAGTTGAAGAATCAGTAAAACAAGTGTGTTTGCTTAACTGCTTTGGCAGGTGCTGGCAATCAGCATTAGCTTAATCATGGTTGTTTCTTGAGGGCTGCTGAAGTTAGTCTGCTCCTTCCGGAATGTGAAACCAGCAAAGACTGATTCACTGCTGTGTGTGGGCTGGCTGTGCTCCTGCCTTCTGCTCTGGGCAAAGCAGTCTGCAGCACTACCCCTGCCACTAATCCAGTGAAATATTTTGTCACTTTGGCTTCCTAGTAATCAAGAAAATATGTATATGCATTTTGTGTCTCAGGTATGTAGAGTACAAGAATGTATGTTCATATTGCTTGCCAAGACTGCTTGAAATATTTTAAAAATTGAATGTTAATCTTCTGTCTCTAGTTTTAGGGTTGGGCTTTTTCCCTCAGTAAAGATTTTGTAGAAGTGTTAACAAAGCTGCTGTCAGCTACTGACTGATTCTGTGTTCTACATTCTGTTTCCAGCTTGGCATTAATCCTAAAATTAATAAAATGGTGTGGTTGGTAATTAAAGCAAGATGATTATTCTGCAATAATAATCCTTTTAAATGGTGAGGTGTACAAATAATGGGAAGATAATCCTTTGTTCAGCAATGTAATATATTGGTAAATAAAAAAAATAGATTACTTTTGAATTGATAAGCAAGTAATCCTGCTTGTTTCAGTCAGAATAACGAATCTCCGTTTGGGTAACAAATGAGCATTTGGTTTGTGACCCTGAAGATATAAGGTAGAATTCAAATAGTCCAGGCATTCAGAAATTACTATTTTATCAACTTGCCAATTCTGAGCCTAAAGCATACATCATAGCTAAGGATAACAATCTGCTTCATCCTCCTGACTTCATATGTTCTGATAAATACTAAACCAATGAAGGTGTAAAGGATGTCTTATTTTAAAAAAAAATATAATTTTTTAATCCTAACTTCCCTGTGCTCTATATATTAGACAGATCATGGAGATTTTTTTGCAAATGTGTGTTTGATACTTGTTTTTTATCTTTGAAGAGCAGAACAGGTTCCTTAACACAAGCAAAATTACTTCTAATGCAGTGGCAATCAGCCTTAGGCATGAATACTTGCCAGAGGTAAACAGTTATCTGCTGAGAGAGGAGAGGATGAGAGAAAGGGCTGGAGCAGCTGCTGTGGTGCACGATGTTGGTATGGGCATTTTGCTACCCATTGCTATCTGAGAGAGAGAGCAATAGAGAAGCAACCAAAGGGCTTTAGTGGTCCCTTTGACACAGATGTTTCACAGTGGTGCTCAGGAATAACAACAGCGTGGCACACTGAGGCCAGTCATTGTAGGGGTATGGAGAAAATGCAAAGGTATATCTAGAGTGCAATGTGAGTCAACTGCAGGTTCTAGTGCAGCATGTCCAACCCTTCCTAGGTAGCTGTGTGAACAGAAAGCCAAGCATATCCTAAAAACCTGAGAAACAGCTGAAAAATTGATTCATGCTGAAACTAATGCAGTGGTGAGCTCTACTATGAAACTAAAGAGAACAAAATTTAGACCTAGTCCAGCATTGCCTGCTTAGGCATCAACATTCTTTGCCTTCAAAGAAAATATGTATGAATCACTGCTACATGCTTGCAACCATTTCCTGAAAGGCAAAAATCAGTACAGGTGGGAGCAAAACCAAACTGCCACACGGAAATCCCAAATTACATATTTATTGCTTTGAGTAAAATTCTTTTTCCCTTGTTGTTATACCACAGATTACTGGTTTTGGAGCAAATAAATATGTTTGTCCTGTCCATTCCTGGATGAAATCACAGTTAGGTTTTATTCATACCACTCTAGAATACGTTAGGGGTTTATGCTTACATTATTCAAAGAAGCACTCTCAGGTTTACACAAAGCAAGAGGAGTTCTGCTCTGGGAAAGCTCCTGAACTGGGCTACTGTATGCTGAAAGTCATTGTCATACCTCCTCATTGTCTGTTCCCCACTCTTGGAATAGAGGTTTCTCTGACAATTTTTATCTGTTTTGAATGTAGAACTGGACATACTGTCTCTCAACAGGACTTATTTAATCCAATTTCTGATGCTATTATCACTGACAGCTTTTAGGGGAGCAGCTGTAGTTTTGATTTATATCCTCAAAGAATTTGTTCTGTCAAGGAACATTTCAAAATGTGTCGGGACACATAAACCCTTCTCAAAAAGGATCCCTTATGAAGTATAAAATGATAGGATCAAGGGATTGCAAGTGCTTGACACATTTCTGATTTAAAATGATGTATCTTAAATACATTTTTGTCTCTTCCAATCAGTCTTAAATCAAAAGCCCTTGAAGACAATGTTAAGAGTGGTAAGTAACGGCAACTTCTCACGTCAACCTCTCAGGGAGCAATTAGATTGATCAATTTTTTATGTAAGTAATCCAGTTCCCTATCTAGATCCTTGCATATACAGGGCTTAAACATTACTGTTGAAGTTAATCCTATATGAATTAAAGACTTAGCTACTACTGCTTATACCGTTACCTATGTCAATTTAACAATAATATTCAGTATTATAGTGCGTCAATGGCAACTCTTTAATCATAAAAATAGAATTGGCTTAATAAGCTGTATCACTTGCAACTCCCTCTGAACACTTTCCAGACATCTCTGGAAACACACTAATCACAAACTTTGTAAGATAGTGTGACTTATGGGTCAATGATGGGAGGCCTTGAAGAGAAATTATTTTCCTTGTAAAAGTCCTTCTAACAAGATGTAACTATTATGGTGCAATAAATCAAAACCGAACTTGTGTGAAGATATGCTCTATTTTTATTTTATAAATGTAACTAGCGACAGTGCTTAAAAAAATTTCATTTTAAGGTCTTTAGGTATAGCAACCTCTAAATGTGTTACCTTAATCCAATTTTCTCTTCCCTGATCAGAAAATACATAAACATACTAAGTGGCCTTGTTCAACTGATCCAGAATCGAGTAAGAGCAATTTATGAAATTAATTTATTGTCTTTCAAGTAAAGAATTGTTTAGACACCTATTGGTCACACATCTGATCTCACTAATATTTACTTACAACTGCAATCGATTCAGTTACTCTGGATTTATGGTAGTGTAATGGAAAGTATATTTAGTAGAAATAGGCATAGTTGCCTAGGTTCAGGAAAACAGAGCCTAGCCTTTAACCGCCTGTTCCTGCAGTGTTGAAGAAAACATATTATTCACTGTCTCAAGACTTATCTTCTATTTTGGGTTTTTTTCTTTTTCCTTCAAATTAAAGAAATAATCACCTCAAATGGATGAATATTAAAAACTTATTTAATCAAGCCACAAGGTTAGTGAAAATAAACTGCATGAATTCCTTCTGTAACAATTCGACCCTGCACCTTTTTTGGACATGCTCATGTTCTCATTCTGTCAGTGTGTAAAATTCAAGATAGTGGTTTGCAGAGCTGGATGTGATGGAGTCTTGGATGTACTTCCCCACCGAACTCAGTCTTAACAGATATAGGCACTTGCTTCTAATCAAGAGAAAAAATGTAGCTTGAGTCTTTCACAAAGCACAATGCATTCTTTTTCTTTGCTCAAGTCTTGGTACCTGCAACACAGCTGAAGATTGAGAGGCAGTCTGTCCTCTGGATATCCAAGACTTTGATTATCTGAGGAACTTTGCAGAGCAGTTAATAGACATAGGATAACCAGACATTTCAGTAGCTAGGAGATGATACTGTATTTTGTAAACTGTCATAGGATTCATAAGCCAAGGCAGCATTCTAAAGAGTAGTTACGATCGTTTTAATTAATCTTTCCCTCTTAATTTTCTCCTAGGTCCTTATGAAACAGATATCCAGTGTGCTCAGGACTCATGTCCTGAATTGCTGGAGCTTGTTTATTTCTGACTGTTTTGATGGTGTGCAGGATTGGGGGATAGCAGTGGCCACTCCCATTTTGAATACTTCTTTGTAAAAATTTGGTATATTGTCCATAGATTTAGCTGTATTATTTTCTAAAGAGTAGTTACGATCGTTTTAATTAAAGTAATCTTTCCCTCTTAATTTTCTCCTAGGTCCTTATGAAACAGATATCCAGTGTGCTCAGGACTCATGTCCTGAATTGCTGGAGCTTGTTTATTTCTGACTGTTTTGATGGTGTGCAGGATTGGGGGATAGCAGTGGCCACTCCCATTTTGAATACTTCTTTGTAAAAATTTGGTATATTGTCCATAGATTTAGCTGTATTATTGGATCATGGGCTGGAATGACAAAACAACACACATGCCCAAAAATAAAAGGGTGGTGGGTTTTTTTATTTTTTGGTTGGTTTTTTTTTTTTCCTGGAAGGAGTTATTTCTTTCTGGATGAATTCTTCAGCAGGCTTCCCAGTGATGTCTTAGGCTCTGTTGCCTGCTAGCACTACTGAACCTGTCAAGAGCTATTGGGAAGTATCATAGATTTTTTTCTTTATCTTGTTCAGATCCCAAACTGAAGAATACCCCTCTTTTAGGCTCAGAAAATTGTTTTATGTTAACTGTGTCTTCATTTCAGTGTTAGAAAAAACTAAATTCTTCTGAATTTCCTTGAAAACTTGGCAGCTTATAAAGAGATGCATGCTAACAGGTATGGCATGATTGTATCACATATTCCTGTTCTTATGGAGTTGGAAAGTCTGCTCTGAGACATCACTGTAGAACTCTTAAGAAAATCATTTTATATAGCAACCATGTTAAATGTTTTATGTTGCAGTGTATTGTGAAGTATTCAGCTTAAATTTCACTTGTTTTAAATCATATTAAGAGTTTGATGTGGGGCAGAAATAAGCTGGTCCTAGCTATCTTTGTACACCAAATATTAATAAGTGTGATAATTGGGTACTTTGCCAGTATTTCTGATGTTAGGCACCTGATATGCTTACCAAAACTACCATATAATAGATGAGAATTTGTTGTGGGATTGGTTTTGGATTTTTTTAAATCTCCAACAAGGATTGCTGAACTTGAAATATCAGAATGATAGAAGATATAGATGACATCTATTTTTTTAGGTTAATTTTCATTCATAAAATAAATGTAATGAAGCTACAGAAAAAGCCATGCAGAAACTCAGGTTTTCAGTCCAGGGTGTAGTTTACTTCTAAGAGGTACTTGTGCAGACTGTGCTTCCAGTGGATTTACATTGAAAAATGAAATTACTTCTGCTAAATATGCTGGTATCTTCACTATCATGACTATGAAACCAAGGGGTAATAAAATCAAGAGATAATGAATAAGGGATGATATTTCTTGGGCGATAATTTACTTTACAAATGGAGTGAATCCCTCATGTGCCAGTTTCAACTCAACTGTCACAGATTTATTTAAATGTGCATTTTGTGCTGACACATGTGAATGAGACAAAAAGGGATTTGTAAGAGCAAATACAAAAACTTTTTCCATTAGCATATTGAGTGAGCTAATAGGAGATCTATAGAGCAGAACTGCTAAGATGGGTATTTATACTTAGGTATCTTTATACAGGCCTGCCTCTAAGTTCATTTGCAGCCGGAGTACATTGGGGCTGTTCCTGCAGTGTATCTTCAGGTGCTGCTGCTTCTTGGAGAAATCCAGGTTGTGTGCCTCAAATGCCTTCTGAATAGGAAACAGCATGGCAATTAGCAGGAAAACCTGGAAAGACTGCTTCAGAAATTTACTGCTGGTCCAATTCAATGGTAATGAAGATGTAACTTTTATGTTCACAGAACCAATATTAGAATTGATACTGTGCTGCTCCTGTTTTCCAATTAGTGGCATCACTGACACCTGGTATTCAGATCGTATAGCCTTCACAGTGAAAGGTTCCTAGTGTTGCTTTAATCTATTAAAGATTTTGTTAATTTTATAGTCAGTATTAAGCAATAATTCCATTTATGATGAGCACTTGTGTGAATGGAACTTGATGTCTTCCAGGTTTGTGGAAACCAAGTCTAAAACAGAACAATGAGCACAGTCCCTGAGATTTACTCCTTGAGAAAAAGAGCAAATTCTTGAGATATCCAAGCAAGTGTAGTTTATGGTACTATCTTTACCAAGCAGAGTTGTTCAAAGAAGTTACTAAACTAAAGAGAAAAGATAGAATACCTACTTCAATACATGTAGCATAATACTGTAGATATGTTACCAAAATGTCTCAGAAGAGCAGCTGGGGGATGCTTGTGGGGAGCATATGTATGAGCTTGAAGAAGCATATGTATGAAGTGAATTTTATTACAGAACAGATGTCAGATATGTTGAACTGTGATACAATGTAGATCATTTTATTGGCTTCCTTGTAAAAGACAGTTTTAAAAGAATACTGACTAGTCCCTTCTACTTTCTTGTATGTGATCAAGGGAGAGAGATAAGTCAGTGACCAACTTCTTGAAGGGATGAATAACTCCTTCAAGGTGAAGGAGGCCAAAAGAAAAAGGCCAGTTTCCTTAAGGCAAGGTAACAGGAGGTTGAGGGGGGCATCCAATGGTGGGGTTTGGGTAATTTTTTTTAAGCACTAGACAAAGGGGTCCTTGACATTTCTTTCTTTCCTTTCTGAGGCCCTGGCTCCCAGAAGGGGAAAAAAGGACAAAAAAGCTCATAGGAAATATAAGTGATCTTTATTGACCTGTGACTTTCGTGTAACCGTGGCCTCTGGCATGTGACTCAATGTGCATTTCTTGTCAAAACAGGTAAGGGAATTGTGTGCTGCCCTGAAGGAATGTACAGTGTGTGTGTGTGGAGTGCTGAAAGGCAAGAGATTGATGTGAGTGCTGAGGTGAGAAGGGGAAGATACAAGGAAGTGTGAGAAGGAAGAAGCACTGTGAAATGAATTACTTCTTGAGTCTTCAATGAAAACATTGAGGAAGATTGCCAGAGTTATTGACTTTTTTCCTATTACTAACTCAGGTTGTTCCTCTCTTTCCCCTAAAGTTCATATTTATTTTGATTAAGGAACCATATAGTTATATGCGTTTATTTTTCTAAATTTTATGAGGTTTCCTAGATTTAATGAATATTTCCATTCAATATTTCTGTTATTGTATGCAATAATCACTGTATGTAAGCAACTTATCTGGAAAGATCTGATAGGCTGTGTAGGAATAATTACCCTTATGATGGTTGAAACCATTCATACCATTGAGGTAAACATAGAACGTATTGCCCAGCAAACTAGTACTGTTTAGAAGAGCAAGGTATTCTTCTTAAAGATTAGGTCAATAAAACCAATGAGTTGAGGTCCCAATTCAACATTCCTGTAGAGAGGTGGAGTCTGAAGTGGGACAGAAAAGTTCTTTCTGAAAACTTTAGAAGCAGTTAACTTAGTGCGGGCTGTATTTTGGACCTACCACCAATAGTGTTGTGCCAGAACCATGGGGATATCCAGAGAAAGTGTTTAAAATGTTCAGGTGCAGCTCCTGGTTCTGCTGTCTCACCCACAGTTTAAAAAGCGGGACAGAAATAAGATGGTATTTAAGACAAGAGCTATAAGTAGTACGGTGTATAGATTTTGACATATTGTTCCTAAAGACCTCTGCTTTGTAGGGAACACAAAGTAAGTGAGGTGAACCAGGCTTGTACGGAGAACT
>NW_010420020.1:0-7533 GCF_000710305.1 Buceros rhinoceros silvestris | reverse complement strand
TAGGGAAAACAAAGTAAGTGAGGTGAAACAGGCTTGTACGGAGAACTTACAGCTAAGTCTGGCATATCTGTGAGAGATACAGACACCTTCCTTGAGTTTTTGGGTCAATGGACATGACAAGTGATACATCTTTTTGCTTCACTGGAGGCCCAATTCTCTCCTTAAGAATGAGTTTTTAGACAGCAAAACCGAAATGCCCTGAGATAGTGGGCAATTGCTACAGAAGAAAATTTCAGCCCTCTGCTCCCTAGATTGCCGGAAAGCTGCTTTGAAACTGGCATGAATGGGATGGCTTTTATGAGGTTCTGGGAAACGATGCAACTGTCAGCAAATTATTCTTATACAGCTTCCGTTGACTTGGAATAACACTGCTGGAATTACGTGAAAAATAGGTTGGGCTCTTTCAGTATAGCAAGCCTTAAAGGGTTGTGCTCATACAGAAATAATTTATGTTAGGATTTTGGTATGTCTGGGGGTTTTTTGTAGGGTCAAAAATATGTGATAACTTGAAGAAGATTTTGTGAGGCTGGACTAAGGTCTGGTGTGGCGCTAAAGCTAAGGCTTCCTAAAATAACTGGGTTGGGATTAACTACACAGCATGTGTGCCTGTGAACTAATTGATGGCCAGACTCAAAAAGAAAAAGCATCAGTTAGATTAAGTCTCACAATGTATGTCCTTTCCCCACCCCTCCTAGTACTCACTGCATTATAAGCCTCTTCACAGGGTCGGTAGTTCTTCCAAATTGTGTAAATGATACCATGTACATTTTTCTTGTATTTTAAACACCTGAGTTATTGTGTACCTTTTGTCTTGGGCAAAGACTAAGGAAAGAGAATGTTCGAAGGAGGATTCAGGAAATAGCTTGAAGAAAATTAACTCAAAAGAGTTGAGTGGACCTTTTGACCTTTTTGAATGAGTTTTCTGTGCACTCCTTTCTGAGATTAGCTGACATATTTACAGACCTTGTCAAAGAGAAAATGAGAGGATGAAAGTGGTGGGAGGGGGAAGACAGCTCAATGGTCCCCACTGTAAAAAAACATCATCCAATCCCTGTGTGGTTACTTTTTCTGGTCTCACTTCACAGAAATATTTCACAGAAAAAAGACAATTTATCCTTGTGCTTCAAGCTGACTCCTGATTCCTCACATCAGATTTACCTAACTGTTTCATCCTGGGAGCGGTGAGATCAGACCTGAGAGTTCATGTCAGCGGCAGCAATCTCTCTGCCAGATGCGCCTCAGGGGCAAGCAACAAAGTGTTTGCTAGCTTGCAGGGGTTTGTTTTCCACATCTCAAATACATCCACTCCTGAATAGCTGACAGTAGCAGCTCTACTAAGTGTGCCATAGAACAATCAATCTGAATTGTAAAATTTCCCATAAAACAGCTTTACTCCCACTGGTATTGCCCTCTGCCCCAGAATTCAAACCTAATTTCAGGAATGCTTTGAAGAATGAAAATTCAAAGGAGTTTTCAGTGCAAATATGTTGAAGACTGCTTTATAAATCACAAATTGTTTTGGCTGCCCTGTTTCTGTGCCTCACAAGCATCGCCCCACCTCACAGAGTCAGGCAATCTGGCTTTAGTGTCTGCATACTTTATGAGCACGTGCTGTGTTAGGTGCCCGAAGATAAGGTACACAGAAGGCAAAGAGCTGAACAGCAAATGAGGAAAGATAAGTGACAAGAAGTACTAAAACCAGACATGGTGCTTAGGCACGAGCCCACAATCCCCTTTCTTCCAGCTAGGATTTGCAACTGGTGGCTATCTCCTGCTGCTTGGTGTCTAAGTCACACTACTCATTTCTCACAAAACCCATCATGAATATTTAAGGATAATGCTTCATTTTTCAAAATTAGAAGAGGCTCTCACCTACCCCACAAGGAAGGCTTGATTCCCTGATTTGAAACTGGGAGTTGTTGGTAGATCTCCTGTGTCTCAGGAAAGTGTCCTAAGTATTGGCTTACGAGGAATTCTGTCTCAGAATGTCTCCTCTATTAAAACTGTTTCACTTTGTGTAAACAATTAAATATTAATTAAGCTGGGGAAAAAGAAGGGAGGAGAGATGGGTGGTTAGGGCAATCATGTGGGAAAGTCAGATTCATGTCCTTCTTCATTTAATTATTTATACCAAATGGAATCGTGTCAGCTGGAGGGAGTGAAGGTTTTACCTCGGACTGTGCTATAGCCTAATGATTGCAGCAGTCTCTTGGGGGCAACAAACTGGGCTCAAATCCCTCTCTCAGACTGAAACAGGGAGGGTTATGAACTTAGGTCCACAGAAGCTGGCCATTATAACTTCTAACTATTAAACTATTGCAGGGGAGGAGTTCTACTTTTTTTCAGTAGTACCTGATGGTTTTGGATTGTTATTGGGTTACTTTGGCAGATGTTCTTACAGCTATGATAAACAGAGAAAACGCTTGGGTTTTGATGTGTGTGTTATTTTTGTTGTTTGTTTGCTTTTAATCCAACTGTGGTCTAGGAGGCCTTATCACCACCAGGAGTTTAGTGATTGTGTGGTAGTTTGACAAGTATGTTTTGATTTGGGAATCATGCAAGTGTAGGAAAAAAAAAGTAAATAAGCTTGTGGTTAGCTAATGAGAGTCTGGCAAGTAGGAAGTTTGCAAAGCAGTGCTTTCAACCCACGGCTGATTCTGTACGTTATGGTAGAAGGTAAACTCCAACAAATGTAACTCGGAAATTTGTCTAGTTAGGGAACTTTAATGCTTCTAGGTGAGGAAGAGACAAAAAAGGCCTATAAAGATTTGCAGTTTGGTCCTGCTCACTAAAATTACATTAATTTGTTAAACCCTTTGCATATATAGAATTTGAAAAGGTTTTAACTTCCTTCTTGTTCTAAAAAGCATCCTAGGTAGCTATGTCACGAGCCTGAAATCTGTAGGACCAGGAAAAAGTACTCTCTGAAGGTAATGCCGGCTGAGGTACTTTTGGTAGTATTTTGGGAGCAAATTTTCTTACACTTATACTTAATCATCTAAAAAATTACATTTTGCTTCAAGTAAATTTATTGAATGATATGTCCTACTTCTCAGAAAACTATAGCTGATCTTGAGGAACTAGTCTCTATTTTAATTGGTTGTAGACGAAAATGCTATATGACCATAAAGCAGTGCTGACTTTTTACTTCCAAAGCATTCACTCCTCCAAAAAAAACCCTAATCTGCTTATTTTTAGCAATCACTGCTTCATTCCATTTCTCAGTACACAAGTTTGTATTGTTGGGTCTCCTAGCACTGTTACAGTAATTCATAGTCTTCACAGGGAGGAGATGAACTGCTGACATTAGGACTACAAGTGCACAAGCTCACAAATCTCACCTGATCAAAATATAGTATTCTATTTTGTAATTCTATAATGTTTTCCCATCCAGGATTACAGAACGTTTTATAAATTTTAACAATGGAAAAAATACAGGAACGTATGTAAACCAAAATCAGGTGTGTTCAGTTTACCTGTCTTCCCAAAATCCCCTAGAAAGTCAATGACAGAGAAACCAATGAACATATCCTTGAATGACAATTTCCTGTCGACACAGGGAATGATAAATGTCAGATATTGTCCACTCTGCATTTCCCCTTTGCTTATACAGAGAGTCCTCATACTGGAGACAAACTAATGGCCTGATACATCCAAAGTACGTTCCAAGCAGTCAGTCTCCTGTTTGTTCACATGCACTTTGGATCAGACAAGTGCACAGCTATTTTGCAGCAAATCTCCCAAAGGAGGATCAGTGGATCACTCATTTTTTCAAAACAAGTAACAGTTAATATTCCTTTATCACACCCATTCTGTATTCTGTTTTTCTATACAGGCATGCATTTATTCTCTAAGATTTCAGTCTCAGACCCAAACTTGGGGAAGCTCATAGAAAGAGAATGTGATATAAACTTAGTAGGCTTCCTGGGAAGCATAATTTTCAAAATTATGATATTTAATATATTTAATCTTCAAACAAATAAGTAATCCTTATGGACAATTACAGATCTCTACAGACAGTATATGAAAGTTAATAGAATGACTATCTTCATGCTAGTATCTACTTGTTTGGTAGAAAGGTACTATGGGAAATGAGAACATAAGCATCATGTGAAGTAACACAGTGAATTGTACAGGTCTTGTAAAAGGGTTAGGTTCCTCCATTGTCCTTCTGTTTATATTTGTGAGGATATCTATGACATCATGATCTGTTCTGACATCAGTGATTTAATATAATGGCACCATCAATAATTCAAGTACTTATGCACTTGTATGTCCCACTGAAGCCAATTCTTGCTGAGTTTCTAGGAGAAAAGTTAGGAAGAATAAATAAGACAAAAAGCTCCATTTCAAAACCAAGTTAACTGGCAATTTGCAAAAGTAATAAAAGGAGAAATATGATCATCTGGAAAGGTTCACAGGTTTAAGAGCAATATGCTCAAGTATAATCACAGACTGACCTTGCATGGGACAAGGAAAAGGGTGTCAGCCTCATCGAGAGCACCTCAGATTTCCAAATGTCTGCATTCCTAGTCATACCTGCAATGCCAGCTAAACCTCACAGCCAGATTCACTGTTTCATATCTGATGGTCTTCTCTTCTGAGAAAGACATAAGTCTTCTCCAAATTTCATAGCTGCCATCTTGCTAGGTTAGATTTCACACAAGTGGAAGCGATTTGGTGTTCAGCAATTGTCCTAGTTTCACACAGCTGTACACGTGTGTAATAGCAGTTAATTGAGCTTTTTGCAACCAACCCTTGTTAATGTGTCAGTAGTAATTATTTGGAACTGAAGGAGAGTAACAAAAATATATGATGTATATGTAGTGATTTGTAATAGGAGATGTACTGAGACTGTGGTGGAACACTTATCTACAGAAAAGTGAAAAATCAATTAAGTTCTTTTACAAATAAAGATTTTTTTCAAGGTTATTATGATATATGTAAGCAATCTAACTATTGTTAATAATACATTCTAACTACTAATATGTAGTGCTGTATTTATGGTTCTAGCTAGTGAAGTATATATAAAGTAGAGTTCCAAAAAGAAAAAAGCTTTAGTCTTTTGAATTTTTGAACAGCTAGTGGCACTTTATTAACTTCCCATGCCTTTCAGCTGGGTCATATACTACAGCAGACAGCAAATTCCTGCCTTCTCTATATGCATACTTTTCTGTAGCATAGAAACATCAGGTCTCTTGATCCACCTCCATTTTATCTGATTGATGAAATATCCACAGCAGCAGAAAATACACACACACCTTACTTGCTTGTGTGTTTTCAGAGCAATATAACAAAAATATGTATCTTATGCACCTGAAAAAACCCTGAGCCTTTCACAGGGGACACACTCAACACTGGATATGTTTTCAGAGCAAAAATACTGCCTCGTGTTCGATACCAGACCACCTAATTCGGTAAAGTCAAGCAGAGCCTCTCTGAAGTCTCTTCTCTGAAACAGTTTATGTGGCCTTTCACACATGAGTAAAGGGACTCACAACTACTGACACAGCCTCATAAATATGTGCCTTTAGCTTCACTACAACTGATTCTTTCCTATTCTCCACATAACATTTCATCATAGAAGGTTAGTTTATTTGTCATGGAGTATATTGACCTGACCTTCTTATAAACCTGCCTAATAATTCACAGTGTTAGCGTAGAGTTTGTTAGTCTGTGCACTCATGATTTAGGAACATGTTTCTACATTGTAAAGGTAATATGAAAGTAACATACTTTTTGATAGCATAAAGAGTCAGGTAAATTAGGAAATCTGCCAGTGTTGGTTGAAATCCTTTAATTATTTAATATTAAAACAAAAACTATGAAAATAGATATTACTGTGTTTCTCCCTATAGCTTTTCTGTACGGTTGACTTTTGCCACGTCACTTTTGCAATTCGATTTAGATCTGCGCCTGTCTTATGAAATGGAGAGCTTAAATTCACGTACCATCCAAAAAATTTACAATTTGTTTTAGTGTACATGATGCTGCTTTAAGTTTAACTTGTATTGTGGTGAATGCTATCCTTTTTTGGGAGAGAGCATTTAGTAGTTTCAGCTCAATGATTTTGTGGGCTGTGTTTGCTGTTCTTTGTTTTTCTTAAAACTTAATCAAGTTATTTTCTGGTTTCATCATACAACAGATTGTTTTCAGGTCACTGAAGGTAACAGAGATGCCCTAAACCAAAAATAAAGTGTGTTAGATCTTTGGCCAATTAAGAGGCTTCTGACCTCAAGGGTCAATGGACTACCGTACACAAAATTACCTGCCAGGACCGGAGAGTCATCAGCTTCCTCAGGTTCCTGGGATAACATGGTCAATCTTTCAGTGCTTGCTCTTGAGCCAAGTGCTCATATTCAAGGCCCAGGAGGCTGCTATTGACATGAATGAAAAATGCAGTCTCTGATGGGAAGTCGTAGGAAGGAGAATTCATGCACGCACAGGGCAGCACTACAAGCTGAGAGAGCAGTTTGTCTGGTATTGTAGTCACAAATAATAGCTGTCGCACTACACCGAGTCATGACCATCCTCTGTAGTGTACCTCTATGACTTCTGTGGCTACTTCTAGAAGAACGGCTGAGCTGAAAAAGCTTTTTGGAAAGAAACATGCGTAGTTAGTGTTCTTTCAGGAGTTTCACTTTCGACTAACTCTTTCTGTAATCTGCTCTTCGGACTGACCATTCAGTAGCCGATAAAGCGTATTAGCTGAGCTTTCAGGGCACATCTTGCCATCCTGTCTCATCTAAACTGGATACAATTTGTGTGCTCCAAGGCCACTCGGAGGTGTGAACCAAGCATGGCAAGTTGAGACACCTGGAAAATTTGTTTTGAGACTCCAAGAGAAAATGCTGGTTTAGGCACAGCCCATCAGGTCTGAATGATCTTAAGTGCCCTCTCTCTGCTCAATTCAGTAAGGACTAACTCGATGGGGGAACCCAAATTTCCACCCTTCCTCAGTCTCTTTTTACATCTATGAGGAGGCAGCCTTCTCTTTTCCCTCTCTCAAAGACTGCAGTTAGAGTCTTGATTTAAGTACTTTTTCTAGTGAATAATTTCTGCATTAGTTGTTTTCTTTTCATGAGTCCATTGGGAAGTGGTATGCTTAAGAAAACATACAGCTGAGGCTGTCAACTTGTTGATTTCTAGTTTTCCGGTTGCTTTGAAATATCATCAAATGACAAGGTAGAGAGATCTGTATCCAGAAAGCCCACAACTCTCTTTCATATGTTCTGTTTCAGTTCTCAACAAGTCACCAGAACTGTGCTTTCCTAGCCTGAACACAAAAAGGGTCTCTTAAAAAAGATATAATATCAAAATCTGTTAGTTTGTCCCAAATACAGGTATTCACTAGTAATTTTTTTATTTATATCTATGTTATCATTCTGCAGTAACTTTACTGAATTTAGTTACTTCACTTAAAATAACATCAAGACGACCACTTTGCTCATTTTTCAGGTACATCAATGATGTAAAGCTGAATCTAAGCACTAAGAATGTTTTAGTGAAAAAAATAATTTCTGTTTACAATAA
>NW_010420019.1:0-267 GCF_000710305.1 Buceros rhinoceros silvestris | reverse complement strand
TTGAGAGAATCCAGAGGGAATTGGAAAAGGAGCCACAAGGTTCGGGGCTGGCCCCTTTGGTGTTGGAGCAATCGCTGGACATAATCATTTTGGAGACCAAACTCGGCCAAAGTGCCTTGAGCTCCGAGAGGTTATGCTCGCGGTTAGCGGCTAGAGCAAAAGAGTTAGCACCAAGTTTCTAGGTGTGTTTGAGTGGCTTTAGCGGGAAGATGAAAAGGAGCAACGTGATTTGGTGGTTGCCCCTTTGGTGTGGGAGCAATCGCTGGA
>NW_010420018.1:12201-13095 GCF_000710305.1 Buceros rhinoceros silvestris | reverse complement strand
TGAGGTAATAGGAGCCAACAGGGAAACATGGGTGAACTATCTCAAAGTAATCAAGGAATGTTCCTCCAAGAAGGTGACACAGCCAAAAGTCCGGCTGAAGTGCCTGTACACCAACACATGCAGCATGGGCAAAACAGAAGGAGTTTGAAGCTACCATGCTGCTAGGAAGCTATAACCTGATTGCCATTTCAAAACTCGGGACAAATCCCATGGCTGGAATGTGACTATCAATGGCTACAGGCTGTTCAGAAGGGACAGCTGAGGAAGGAGGGGTGGAGGTGTTGCCCTCTACATCAAGAAATGGTTCGAGTGTGAAGAGCTGTCCCTGAAGAGTAGCCACAAGCAGGTCAAAAGCCTGGAGAAGAGAAGGCTCTGGGGAGACCTTATTGTGGCCTTTTGGTACTTAAAGGGGGCCTACAGGAAAGAATGGGACAGTCTTTTAACAGGGCCTGCTGTGACAGGACAAGGGGTGAAGGTTTTAAACTAAAGACGGAAGATTTAGACTAGAGATAAGGAAGAAATTTTTTACAACGGGGTTGGTGAGACACAGGCACAGGTTACTCTGAGAGATATTTGATGCCCCATCCCTGGAAACGTTCAAGGTCAGGATAGACAGGGCTCTGGACATCCTGATCTAGTTGAAGATGTCCCTGCTCACTGCAGCGGGGTTGGACTAGATGTCCTTTGAAGGTCCCTTCCAACCCAAACCGTTTTATGATTCTGTGATTCTATAACCCATGCATATAGCAGGCTTTTAAATAAACAATGCCAGCTTATATAGTTGCCCCTAGCAAGTTTCATGTGTCTGCACCGACCCTCACAGTTACCCCCACAGCTGACACATGGTGCTCCTTGTCTGTGACAAAGAGTAGGGCATTGCTGAACATGACACTA
>NW_010420018.1:2834-12180 GCF_000710305.1 Buceros rhinoceros silvestris | reverse complement strand
CACTAACTGAGATGCTGGGAAATTAAGCAGCTCCTGATCTCTGGAGGGCAATCATCTGTCTTGTTGCATGGCTACAGTGGTTCCTGCCACACTTTTGCCCCCTCAGTTAGTAGTGTCCCAGGCTGTTCCCAGGCACAAATCAGGAGCCATACCCCACAAGCACTGTGGATGTAAGTAGTCAGTTTTGGAGAGTAAGGCATTTTAACACTGTGGATACAGACCGATTCAGACCGACTGACTGCAGGGCTAGAGAGCAGCCCCAGAAGTCCTGAATTTATCCATGCAGGAGATGAGATCACAGCAGCAGAGGAAAAGATGTGGTATGTTTTCTCCTAAGAAAAAAAGCCAACCTGTCATGAGGATGATGTGACCTCTAGCCCCACCACCCCTGCCTCCCTGCCCCGCTGAGACCAGGCAGCAGCTCCCGCACAGCGGTGGCTCTGTCACCCACCTCTGCCTCATTGCAAGCAGCAGGATCAGCCATCACATTTTCACCATAGTTAGCACCATGTTTCATCTGAAAATCTGCCTCGTAGTGCACTCTGAGTCTTTTCTGGCCAGGCTCTTGACTTCTGTGACTTACGTAGTAGGTAGCAGAGATGCAGGCAAAAAGTCAGGTCTTAATATCCAGGTGAGAAATGTGGCTCCTGAGGTGGAAAGAGAACAGAGAGGCTTCCCATTCATCTGACACAAGCATGATGTCAGGTATCATGAGAGATTGCTACTCAGTTTGGGATTTGGCCAAGAAGTAGTTCTCAGGTCATTTTCTTTGAAATATGGCTTTGGGTGTTAGGCCATAACAATAGAGAGGTTTCCCAGGGTCTCTCAGTGGAGAATTCCCATCTGTGTCAGTTCTGCAGCTTTCTTCCTTGTCCCTCAAAGTTTCAGGCCAAGTTTAATCTGTATCTCTACCTGAAAATGGTTTTACTGGAAGAGAGCCTCCTACAAGAAAGACCTGGCTACAGACTTTGATTGCAGGTGCTGGTCTGTGAGAGGAGGCTGGTGGCACTGTGGCCCCCCACATTAACACTAGCATGTGTGGCATCCTTTCTGGTCTATGGGCACACAGCGGCTTTATGTCTCCCCTGCACAGACTGCACACACTTGTACCACCTCAGCTGCCTCCTTCCTCCCACCAGTGTGTCTCCTTGCTGCCAGTGCAAGGTTTGCATATCCTCTCTGAGATGATGGACGTTTCAATTGTGATAGCGGTCTTCATTCCATGTAAGCATCTGAAAGCACTTTGCAAAAATAGCTTGCCACTGCTTGTAGACAAGCAGTCTGACATGCAGAGATAGGAAATAGCCTTACTTGCTTTGGAGGGTATTTTAATATACACCACTACCACAGTATCCTCTCACAAGCACCAATGACCTTCTTGTTAGCACAACCAGGAGGCCCCCATTTTCCTAAGGTCCTGAAAAGATTAAATGACACAGGTCCAAGGTTGCACAGGAAGTCTGGAGGGAGCACTGGAAATAGATGGGGGCCCTCCTGAGTCTCCCAGCAGTGCCTCGACCACAAGACCATCCTTCCTCTCCCAAGGTTACACATCAGGTTTGTGGTAGAGCCAGGAATAGTACCCAAGTTTCCTGACATCCAAGCTGTCCTCCTGCGCTGTGTACAAAGTAAGCACAAATATTGATTTAAAGCAGTTTATAAACCCATGTCTTGCAAGTAAACCTGAGGTATGCTGTCTGAACCCAGAGCTTCCTACGTTTTGAAACACACCTCGCTTGAAAAGTCCCCTTGCACAAACAGGGCAGCCAAAATCTCCCTGCAGCTAACCTCTCCTGCTGTTTCAGTGCCTCTAAGTTCCTGACATGTCCTTTCCATGCCAACCCTGCAAATGCCGCTTGTCACAGAGACAGGTTTGCAGACAGAGGCATGGGATGAGGGGTGCCCTCTCTGGCCACCCTGTTGAGACCTGGTATGGAACAAGGCCAAGCTCTCCCTCACCACTGCAGCACAGAGTGGAAGAGGTCAAGGTGGGGGCATGAAGGGACAGTGCTGCAGCAACGCTCTGAGGAAGGACCCCAGGACCCCAATGTCCTGGCACAGCACACAGGCTGGCACTGGAGGAATGAGCTGCCTGGATGGCAGATCTGGCTACACCAGACATGGGCTTTCACATCTCCCACTCAGGACGTTCTCCGTGTTGGTATGTGCAACTTCTCTGGGGAGAGCTGGAGATGTGCTGTGTCAGGAGAGGAACGGTGCCATGTGTCCCTGCAGCTTGTTGGAGCCTTTCCATTAGTTTTAATGGGCTTTGGATCAGGCCCTGAATTCTCAGCTGTCCCGGCTAAACGGCCTCCCCAGGCAGGCTCTCCTCTCATTTTAGAACGAGGAGGCCTTTCGGAGACCCTGCTGACAGGGAGGTTCCTGCCGTTCTCTGGCAGCAGAGCTCCCATCCGCAGGCAAGGGCTGCCCTGGCAGAGCCAAGGCAGGCAAGTGCCTTTGCTGGCTCTTGCCCGTGGTGTGCACCACCTGTACACACTGCTTGGCACCTGCATGTGCCGCCTGCTTTCTCCTATGCAAACACATGCACAACTTCCACCCCCCGCTGAGATCATCCATTTTTTTCCCCACAAAGGCCCAGGTACTAAAGGTGAGGAGCATGGATCCAGTGCTCCACACTGCACACCTCAACCCCCTCGGGTCACAGAGAGCTCCTGTATATACACACATGCAGGTCTGGGAAACTTAGTAATCCTGTATGAGAAATAAATCCTGCCTGTGGCAGTAAGCCAAACCCTGCTCAAGATAGTAATGGAAGAAGTCATTGGGCTCATCTGCTCGCCATCATTTTAGAAGGTGCTTTAGAAAGACAAGACTGTGCCCTTCTCTTTGCCCACAGTACATTTTTGTTGGCTTACCAAGCTCAGACTCCTGGTAGTTAGCACACTTGGACAAACTCAGCTTTTGGAAGCTGTTTCATTTTTAAGCAGTTAGGTAGGTGCCGATGCCGTGCCTCTTTACAAGAGCAAGGAGCTGTGTGCTTTTCCAGACCTTTACCTGACAACGTATTACAGGATTACTTGCTGTGGCACTAAAGACCTGATGTTGTAGAGGCACTCAGCCACCAATGACCTTCTATTCATTACTGCTACTTTTACAGAAGGAGCATTAAGAGGCCTCAGCTGAGACCATGGCACTGACTGCAAAGTGCAGTACATCATAAGAGACACACCTGCTCCAAAAATCTTGGGAAGAAGAGGGAACAGAGAGAATAAAAGTGATTTGCCCAAGGTTAAAGTGCAAATCAACAACAGAGACGGCAATAAAATGTACCAAGGCTCACTTGTTTGTCCAGTCTGTGAGATTACGTTGCTCTGAACACCTGCTGCTATACTCACCATTGTGCCTCGTTTAATATATGATGCATTGACTTATTATTGGCACGTTATTATGTTACTGCTCAGATTGCAAATGCTGTTCAGACCATCACTGACAGGCAACAGTCTTTCTTTTAATACCTCACATCACTCTCCTCCTGAAAACTTTCCCTAAAATGACGCTTTGGGGTAAATTAAGAGGACGAGTCTGTCAGGTCACTTCATAAGAAATGGGTTAGTAGATCTTGTCTGTTTGGCTTAGAGAGAAGGAATTATAAACAGACAATCTTCTGCAGTCGGTGTGAGATTTCCATTGACCTCCCACCAAAATACAGTTCTGGTGGTTCATGTACTTAAGTACACTAAAACGAGGGGAGCCCATATGTACTTTACGGTCATACATCACCAGCTGCAATAGTTGCTTGGTTATATCTGCTATCCCACTCTTGGTGTTTAGGAGAGCATCCCCCTGCCCTGAGGTAAATAGGAACAGAGGAGTTTCATCAGCTTCCCGAAGCTGCAGGAGGTGGCCCACAATGACTGGGATTCAGCTTTAATGGAGTGAAAAGGAAATTATTTCCTAGATTTTCCTTTTCTTCCTGAAGTTGAAGAACACTTTGCCAGTTCGTTTCTGAAGGGCCTCTGCTAATCGACAGACAGCTCTACCTGAAGGAGAGCTAGTTACAACTAACTAAACTAGGGACATTGCCTGAGCGTTCAGGCCAAACCAAGGGTCACACTTTGCCTCAACATGAAGGCAGCAGGCAACCAGGGGCAGAATGGAAACCAAAGGTGCAATTAATACTTCAGACAGGTATCATAGCCAGGAGAGCTGTGGCCACCATTCAATTCAGTGTCACCCTTTCCTGGGTGCCAACCTCTGGCAGGTGTGACTGAGGGAAACACATCCCATGGGTACGTGTCACGGACCTGAGCTGGGGTCTGGGCCCTGGGAGTCCCAGACTCTCCCAGACGCCAGGCAAGTGCTTGATATTGCGAGAAATTAAGAGCTGAGTCACGACAAGCCCCAAGTCTGGATTGCAACACAGTGCACTTATGTTGCTCTTCCTTGGGAAGTGATGCCGTCTGTGTTTATATATACACAGCCCAACATGACTGAGCAAACATTATTCAAATTTTTGACAGACATTTGCCTTTGGGATTAGAGTGAGCACAACAGTTCAGAAGGAGGGGAAAGAGGGGAGTCTACACAGAATAAGTTGTTCCTCAGTCTTTATAACAGGTGTCAATCCTACTCCATCCACCCATGAGTCCACAGAAGCCTGTCAGATGCCTGGTTGCAAGGTTCAGTTAGTTCATCACTGATTATGAAATAAACATAGCACTTCGGTTATCATTAATAATATTTATTTTGGAAAAATATTTTAAAAATGAATTTCTTCATTAACAAAACGGTAAAAAAAAAACCTCAAATAACATTTGCACAATATTCCATAAATACATTTATATACAAAAAAATATAGTCACATAGACCCGAAGTGCCTTTGTACATATTTACCAAAAAAATTAAATTATAAAAAAATGAACATCACAAAATACTCAAGCTTTACAATTATCATGAAAATATTTTTACAGATTCAAAAAAATAACACACTTTTTCTCAACTAGTAAAAACACATTTTAGTATCAAAAAAAGACAATAAAGGCAGTGTTTGTGTCTCTAATTCAAGAAAAGACTGGCTCATAAGAATCCGAAATATACACTTCAGGCAGTGTATGCTTCTTATGTAGTAATTGAGTCCATTCATTTAAATATATATAGAAAAGCAACTGACCATAGTGCAATGATAAAATTCATAAAAGGCAGTGCAACAGTAATCCTTGAACACAGACCCTTGCCTGGTGTCCATCTTGTTTTTTTATTTTGCAGTCACTTTGCTAATTTCAGTAGAGAACCAGCTCAAGCCTGAATTTAGTTTCTCAGCAGCAGTCAGTGAAGGAATCTATCTCCTATTCCTCTTTCAGCAGCATTCATCGGGGCACGTCTCCTCTGAAATTGTTCTGAACAACCACCTTGCCATATCATCTCTGGTTTACACCTGGTGAGAGAAACATGAGCAGAGATCAGGAGAGGTTAATGGAAAGTGAGAGGAGGGCTCAGAGGGTCAGGATTCTGCCTTTACGCCAGGCAAGAATAAACTCTGCATGAACCACACTAAGGGCTAGGTCAGCAGACCACAACCACACTATCTTTGTACCCTTGTCTGCAAAAGTCATATATATCCATAACATCCACAGCAGCAAGTCACTGAGCTTGTTTTTACAACATCCACACATGACAAACTTGAGCTGGCTGGATTTCAACAGCTACAGGTTGCTATGGCACCATGGAAAAGAGTTTAGCTGCCCAGACGTGTTACTGAGGGTTGCGCACCAAGACTTTTCTCTGCTATTCCAACTGCCAGGCAGTATACTAACCTCAGTTGCTATGATGCACTCATCTTTCTCTTCTGATATGACATACACCGACTGGTACTTTGTGTCCTTTGAAGTGGAATATACTGAATCTGGTCGTTTTCTTTCACAAGTATCACTATTGAAAACAAAAAGAGACAACACAGGTCAGATGCTTAATGCTACGTATGAGACACACACATCCCCTTCAGAGCCAAGCTGCCCCCCATGCTCAGATGTGAGAGATACCTCTTTAGTTGTACTGCACTTTTCTCCTCTGCCTCTGAATCATACGTTTCACACTTGGCTTCACATTTGCTGTGCTCCTCTTTAACAGAGTCCTCATTCTTGAGTTCATGCACCAAATTGTAATCCACTGATGGGTATCTGACTTTGTAGCCATTTTTATCAGAGTTATCACTGTGAAAGTCTACTTTCTTATTTGTGTTTTTGATTTGAGTGGCACCAATGACACTTATGGAAATGTCCTTCTCACGTTGGCAGTTTGCCAGGTTGTTCATGGTTTCAGTCTCACTCCTGCAAGCATCAGGCTGGTGGTGTCTCTTCTGCACTCTGAGCCTGACACAGACGACCACAGCAGCACACCCCAGCAGCAGCATGAGGACGAGAACAATGCCAGCGCAGATGGCAATCCAGGGGAACTGGGTGTTCTGGCCTTCCGTGTACTTCTCAGTAAAGTCGACGATGACCGGTCCCTGAGGCGGCTCGGGGAGCAAAAATTGGCAGTTGAGGCCACCATACCCTCGGGCACACTCACAGACATAGCGGTTGTTTCTTTCATGGCAGGTGGCCCCATTGTGGCAGGGGTTGTGTTCGCATCTGCTCACCGGGGTGCTGCAGTTCTTCCCATTGTATCCCGGGGGGCAGGTGCAGGAATAGTCATTGACACCATCCTGGCAGGTCCCTCCATTGACACAGGGAAAGGAGGCACAGTCATCCACGTTATCATCACAGTGTCTCCCAGTGAAGCCAGCCTGGCACTGGCATATGTAGGAGTTACCCAGATCGATGCACTGGGCTCCTGCAAGACATCAAGGGGGACAAGCATTGAGCGGGGGGCAGCCAGACCTGACAGCCTCCCACCTGCCGCTCTCGGGCCGACCATCACAACTGGCAACTGAGGAAAGCTTTCTTCTTCAGAAGTTAGCTCAACCTTTGCCAAGTCTGATCCACCATGAAAAGTACAGTGGTATTTTAAGGAAGATATTTGTTAATCAGATCTATTTTTCATTCTCCATCCTATTCCTTTTTTAAGATTTCACTCAGTTTGGACAGCAAAGCTAGTCCAGGTCAGGGTAACACCACAATCTCATGTTACAGAGTTTGAGCAGCAATGAATGAGGAGGGCTGCAATAAATAGTTTAATTAAAACAGGAAGATTAATCAAAACAGGAAGATTACTGTTACCAGATTACAAGTAATAATATTTAGCACTTATATGGCATTTTGCATCCACAGACCTCAAAGAGTCTGTGCAAAACAAGTACAATCCTCCACATTTTTATGCATGAAGCTTCAGGCCAGGTTACCCGGGTACAGTCATTCCTTGAGAAAATGTGATCTGCAGTGGTGGCCCAAATGACACTGTTACTTTTTAAGTACAGTTGCTCCACCAAGTCAACTCATAACATGACATAGACCATGATTGATCAGTGGGCCTTGTTACAAATTCCAGATCAGAAGCCAAAGTTACTGGATGGTCACCTTTTAGAAGGTCATTGTAGCATGTTTGGCCTTACCATTAGCACAAGGGCTGGAACTGCAGTAATCAATTTTCTTTTCGCAGTTGAACCCAGAATAACCCAGTGGGCAACGGCAGCTGTATCCCCCATCAGGGTTGTCTGTGCATCGTCCGCCATTGAAGCATGGTCCATCAGCACAAGTCATTGCGCTCAGCTCACAGTTTTTACCATAGAAGCCCGGAGGGCAGGTACAGGAATAGCTGTTCTCGAGATCCTGGGGGGAAGAAATGAGAAATGGTCAAATTATGTATCTGAAATTGCTTTGAAATCCAAAGAAGTATTTTGAAAATCAGTAAAACTGACATTAACTACTCCTTTGGGGTTTCAGATGGGACAAGAAACTCAAACTTACAGTGCAGCTTCCTCCATTCTTGCAAGGGTTGGCGTCACATTCATTGATTTCAATCTCACAGTTGGAGCCTGTGTACCCAGGTCGGCACGAACAAGTGTAGCTCCCCTGACCAGTGTTGGTGCATGTGGCACCATTCTTGCAGGGCTTGTGGTGGGTACAGTAGTTCAGGTCTGTAAAAGAGAGGCAGTCAAGATACTTGCTACTTTACAAGGCTAGCACAGGGTGGATGAGCTGGAAATAGACCCTTGCTTTCTGTGTTTTAAAACAGATGCTCAGGCAAGGACTGAGAACTCACCCTGGTTGCAGAAAAGGCCACCCCAGCCTTCCTGGCAGTTGCACTGCCACGGCTGCTGACAGGTACCATGGAGGCAGCCTGGGTATCGGATGCACTCATCACAATATCGCCCTTGCCAACCCACTCTGCATCTGAAAAAAAAAAGAAACAACAACAAAGTCTCGTCAGATTTAGACTTCTCACAGTTGGAAACCCTATCACAAACTCTGTGAACACACTGATGCCAGGCATCAAGTTTCCTAAAAGCCTTCAGTGATCCTTCATGTGAGAAAGTCACGGAGTCCAACCATAGCATCAGCTTTCATCAGTCCCAGCTATTTCTTCCACTTCCTTAGATAGAGACGTGGTTCCAGGTAATTAATTTGTTTACTCTAATAACAAACAGCTAAACTTTACACACAGCACTGTAAACTCATTAGGTTAATATTAATGGCACCGATGTTTGACTTGTAGATTAATACTTTGATCTGGCATCACCTGTATTTCTCAAATTACCATCTAATATGAAGAAAGCATTTAAACTGCCCCTTCAGATGACCAATGGCTTACTTAACATCAAAGCCTCAGCACTGAAGACAAAGAAGAGAGCAGGAAGGGAGTGGAAAACTTACTTGCATTCCCCAGGTTTGTCGCAAAAGCCGTGTTGCTCATCGCATCCAGGCAAACAAATTGCTGTAAACAAACCAAGCAGGGAGAGACATCAGCACCAGGGCAGAATACCTCCCTTTTACAAGTCCAATCCCTAGAGCACCTTGCTGGTGGGGAGCGAGCCTCTTTTACTAGGTCAGGGCAGTTAAGCGCAGCTGAGTTAATCTCTGGAGTCTACAGGAGTATTGATCTCGCCCCGTAACTGGGCATTTTACTTATCGCCAGGGATGAGCATTCTTCTTAATACAGTTGCACACAGACAAAAGAGGGCTCACAATTGCTCCCTTCCCAACAGCCCTTCACCCCCCTTCCTTTCCCAGTGAGGGTCAGAAGTCCTTTTTTCCAATTCTATGCACACAGCTCCACCTCTTAATATCCCCCGAAAGTGTGTGTGCAGATAAGAGTGGACAGCTGGTGTGCAGGGTGCCAGTGCAAGACAGCTGCTCTATTGTCTATTCTCTCCCAGCAGCTGCCCCATTGCAACAATACCCCGACCCCAGAGCCAATGGGGCCGGCGGGCGGGAGGCCGGGAGACCAC
>NW_010420018.1:0-2604 GCF_000710305.1 Buceros rhinoceros silvestris | reverse complement strand
CGGCTCCAAAAAGGGGCGGGTGGGTGGGTGCAGCCCTGGTAAAAGAGGTAAGCGGGCCAGTGGGAGGGAGGATGAGGGAAGGGAAAAAAGGGACTTCTGCTCATTACTTCGCCTGGTTATGGAACTCATTAAGCAGGCACTGCGAAGTTTTAATTCAACAAAGCCAGCCGAAGACAATGGCATGCTAGGGGAAGCGGGAGGGGAAGCAAAAGAAAGAAAGAATCGGCTCTGATAATCAGATCGCCTCCAAGTTGGCCGGAATGGAGCTGGGGGCAAGGCAACAGGAAGAAATCTGCAACTGGCAGCTCGGCTCACTAACAGTAAAGCATTCTTTTTGCATACACACATAAACACATCTCCCCTCCCTAGCAGGTTCATGTCACTGTTATAAACTGTTTTGTTCTGAGAGGGAAGGCAGAGCAAAGAGGGTACATAACGAGTCAAGAAAGATGGACAGCCTTCTACTTTGCTATATAGGAAGAGCAGCGATGTACAGGCATCCAAAAGTGCTGACAGCCACGAAAGAGCTCATTATCAAAATGCTTCCTTTTTCCCCACCCCTTGACACAACTGAGTTAGGCACTTTTGATCATGGGAAAGGCTGTAGTTCCTATTTAGAACACTATCAAAGGAAACGCGAGCCCCTCTGCCCAGTGTTTATTGTGCAACATTGTACCATGAACTGTTAAAAGCACCCTAGTAGTCACTGACAGTGTGAATAATCAACCTGGGCTCATTTGATAGCAGCTCAGGCTGAGACCACAGTGTAGGTGGGCTTTAAAAAAAAAAAGAAAACTGTGACGCTGCTTCACAGCCTGTAACTCCTTGTTTTCTCCCTGCCTGCCTGGCCCTTCAATGACGAGAGGAGCACCCACTCAGTACGTCATCTGCCAGAGTACTTCAGATCCGTGTATACACACAAACAGAGAATGCCATCACATGCTGCAGCAGGAGCCGTGTGCATGTTTGGGTGTACAACACTAGCTATCTACAAAGGGCAGTAATCTTGTACAAAGCTGCAGGTAGCTAACATCCCTGACTATCCTCTCTGTGATCTCCTTACTGTGCCAGCTTTTCCTGCTGCACTGACACACCGCATACCTCAACAACTACAAGCTCAAACATACTCTAAAACTCATGTCCTTCACTACTTTATTAGTAATAATGATCATGGCAATGGCACAAAAGAGAGATGGGGAAGAAGTTGAATGTTCTTATGTCTCCTGGTGCAACAATCTCTGATAGTGGCAGTTTATGAGCACCTCAAATGAGAAATGTACAGTCTAGAGGCCACAGAGATTATCTTGGATCTCCCAATACTTTTCTCAATATGAGGTGGCAAGACACCAGACTATAACAAGACTACCAACAGGCCCGCTGCATGGATGTTGCCAACACCTTGCTCCCTCTTCTGAAGCCTGTAGATGACGATATCAATATACCATGGTTGAAGGGGCAGCTAGGTATAAAAAGTAGTCCTGGTATATTTTAATAAATCCTCGAGCAACTGCTGAACATTTTGGTATCAGACTTGATGTCTACAGCAAATGAGCAAGAGTTGGCACTGACATTTTATTAGCCTGAGAAGGGGCCATCTGCATTAACTTTCCATGGCAATTCTGAGGACCTCATGTCCACTGCGCCAGTAAAGCCTGCACACAGCACCAGACCTCCACCCACAGTAGCTTGGTTTCTTCTCTCCTGTGTGGCCTAATGTCAGAAAAACACACACCACACACACATATCCCAAGAGCTCAGGGACCACTGCTGCAACCAGCACCCGAGATGACAAGAAGGTGGACACTCACGCTCAGTGCAGTACTGGCCTTTCCAGCCTGGGTTGCAGACTTTCTCGCCACGCTCTCCACAGGTGAAGTGACCAAAGGCATCGTCCCGGGGGCGGCAGAAGACAGAGCAACCTTCTCCGTAGTAGTGCTCATCGCACACAAAACGATAGGAGTACTTGAGGTCAGTGCGGCCACTGCTATGCAGGTCCTGGGACCACTCCTCACCCACCGCCAAGTGCCTCTGGGTGGCCAGGCGGCTGATGAGGCGTTCAGGGTTTTCTTTGTGAAAGTGGAGAGAAGAGGCATGATTAGGGAGCCTGAAGTGGGCAGGGGCAAGGGAAGGAGCTGGGGGTTTCTGATGGGAGGGGAACCACACAGGCAGGTTGATAGGGCTGTGGGCCAACATGTTGGCCTCTCTTCCCGTAGTCTCCTGAAGGGGAGCAGAGATGTGATGGGGGAACACGCTGCACACCACAGAGGGAGGGGGTGAGTAGGACCACAGGGATGGGTTTATTCCAGGGAAGGGTCTGTTTTGGAATAGTTACCTGTGGTGAGGTCATCAGGAGAGTCCGTATGAAGAGCCTCAATGATAAGTGAGAAGGTGCCCTGGGGAAAGACAGAGCAGAGACAACCCACCGGGAAAGCATGAGAACAGGCAAGGCCAGGTGGCAGTGCCCTCAGTCCCCCCAGGAGTTATCAGTCCCCCCCCCCCTCCAGACACCCTCGGGGGATCGGTGGCCCTTTGGAGAGCTGCTTTTCCATCTGGGGTGGCCCGACCGTGTGGGATGGGATGGGATGGGATGTGGGCCGCCCCCTC
>NW_010420017.1:227-1025 GCF_000710305.1 Buceros rhinoceros silvestris | reverse complement strand
GGTGGTCCTTGAGGCTCCCTCAGACCTGGGATTGGGGGATTTGATGGGTCTGATGCGGCTGATGAAGGTGTTTATTGATTAATGAACACATGATGGGGAAACTGGCAAAGCAGCAAATAGCCCAATAAACGGAGTAATTCCCGCTGAAGTCACAGACGGGTAATTACACACCAGGTGAAGCTGTTAATGACAGCTTCAATCTAACGAGCCTCACGCTGAGGCACGTTTCTCTCCGTGCTGAGGCAATGACCTGCTTACTCCTCCCCAGCTCTTCCTGGTTGCCCAGGGCCTTCCCTCCAGTGTCCTGGAGGGACGTCACTGTTGTCTGTGCCCACCTGTGCTCCCACCCCACGACAATCCACCCATGCTCTGGGGGTTTGGGCTGGGGTTTTACCACCTTTTTTCTTTGATTTGGGTTCTCCTTTTTGCTGGATTTGCTCCGTTCCACCCCAGTAGACCCCCTGCCCCTAATGACCTCCTCCCGTCGGTCCCAGGGCGCGCAGATGAGGATGGAGCTGGCCAGCCTGGCCCCTCTGCAGGTCCCCAAGGTCTCCCTGCCCAAGAACCGGCAGGGAGAGGGTCTGGCCACGCAGACGCTGTACCGCAAGACCAGCCAGCTGCTGGAGACCCTCTACCAGATGAGCGCCAACGCCAAGGTCCTGGACATGAAGCAGACCAAGTCAAGTAGGTCCTGGACCAATGTTCCCTGGCTGAAGCGCCTGGGGAGGGCAGGGTGGTCACGGGAAGCTGCGGGTTGGGCAGAGCTTTGTGGTCTGTGAGCACCCTCCATGTCTTCCG
>NW_010420017.1:0-208 GCF_000710305.1 Buceros rhinoceros silvestris | reverse complement strand
AGCAGGTTTTGGTCCAGGAAGGAGCTGCCTGCCAGGGACCTGAGCTGGTGGCAGCAGTCCTGGGGTGTCCACGCCAGTGGGAATGGCCTCACATCATTCCTCTCCCATGGGTGCGGCCATTCGCGGGTCTGGGGACAGTGTGGCACCAGTTCAGGGCTGGAGCTGCTCCCTGGACCCAGCCTCTTCCCTATGGCGGTGAGCTGGGCGG
>NW_010420016.1:0-5917 GCF_000710305.1 Buceros rhinoceros silvestris | reverse complement strand
GACTGCGGGCGGGCGGTGCCCGGGCGGCGGGCGCGCCCCGCTTCAGCACGTCCCCGGGCACTGGAGGATCTTCCTCAGCCGCTGCCGTCTCCGTGTGCCGCTGCCAGCCGCCCCCTCGGTAACCGCCCGTCGTAGGAGACGCGTTCGATGTCTCCGACAGCCCAAATCGTGCAGGAAAATTGGCGAAAGTTGTCAGAGCCTCTTTAAAGTCTTTCGAGGCTTTTCTGTTTGTTTGTTTAAGTGTGTGGGACAGTAACGTCATGGACTTTACGCAATAAAAATTTTACTAAGCTGTATCCTGACGAATGGTTTTGCTCTAAAGTACATATTTTTTGTTCAAATCCTCACTCTTCCAAGTTACGGCAATTGTTCTTCATATACATCTAAATTCTGTCGGAAAATAAAGTAATGCTATGAGAACCGTACGTTTCAGTTTTCTTTCTTGTCTGTGCCACAGTTGTTGACGGCTATACGTTGCTGTACAGTTATCTGTCTCTACTGGATGTGTTCCTGTATCAGATGGAATACGAACTTACCAGGGTTCAGTACGGACAGGTAAAGTGTGTATTTATAACAGTCAGTACTTGAACAGCGAGCAAAGAAGGTAAATAAATCCAAACCAAATGTTTCTTCTCGGCTTTCTTCTTTGTTATCTTTTAATCATCATTTATAGGCTATAGCTAAGGGTCTAATTATAGGGGCTTGGGTTGCTAGGCAAAAATTTAGTATTTTGGGAAACTTCCTGTTCACGGTACTTCTGAAAACCAATCCAAAGCTGTTTCCTAATAGCCCGTGTACTGTGTCAGTTAAGATTTTACACAGTTGATAGGCAGTTACTGCAAAGGAGGTGGCATTATCTCTGCTGTATAGCTGAGCCACCATCACCAACTCCGTTTTTCTAATCTGGACAGCACCTGAATGACTTCTACTCTTCCCTCCCCTGGAAAAAGCACCCCAAAGTCCCAAGTGTGTTTTGGAATAGCATTAGGCTCTGCCACAAATAATAATAAAACCTCCTAGAAAATGTTACAAAAGGTGGTCTTAGAAAAACTGCACAGTGACAACATTGAGAGGAAATGACTTTTTATTTTATCTTCATGCTGAAGTGTATATGATTATATAAAATATTTCAATGTTATTAGTATGCATAAAACTGAAACAGCAGCCCGCATGTCATTTTCATTGTGAATTGTGTCAGGATCACCACTGCATCTGCTGGAAGAATCCTTGAACTGTGAGAAACAATAACCTATTTTTTGTGTCTTTGATGATAAAGTCCTAGATTTTCTTCTCAGGATAGTTTTTTGAGTTCACATCAATCAAGACATCGCTTTCTTTCAAATCTTCTCCACCACTAGGAAGAAAGAGAAAACATAATTTTATCCTGGTTTAAACAATGACAAGAATCTGTCTTTAAGACAGTCAGATAAGATCTGTGTCTATTAATCATTCACAGAGATTCAAAGCAGGGCATAGAGCCCATGAAATCCACTGTCTTACTGAAGAACTTAAAATTCTTAGTGTTGTAAAAAAAATTGTCCTGCTTTGAAAAAAACAACAGAGATGTTCAGCAGAATCACATCCATTTAGGTTACAATATTAATCTCTTCCTGTTACATAACTGAGCATCATATAAGGTTTTCTTTCCTTTTCTTCTTTTCCTCACTCAAGAGCCCTGCATTTTCTGTCATTCCTTCTCTGTTGCTGGTGTGTTACACATGCATATGGCTATTCAGAAGTGACCAGTTACCTTTTCTAAAATTATGTTTTTCTAAAAACGGACACATTTTTGTTTGAAAGACAGATTTTTATTTCTGTGATATCAAATATTCAAAATATCCCTTCCTAAAACGTGGGCAGGAAAATGAATATGCAGGTAAGTAGGTTATATAGCTGATACCAGAGTTGAAAAATACTTTTAGACGTTTAATTTTACTACAGGTCTGAGCTCTCATAGTTTCAAATCTGGACAAAGCAACAGTAATTGCATGACTATGTTCAGGCACTGTGTGTATGTTTACTTTCTGTTGAGGTCTGCAATAGCCAGGATGCCCTGAGTTTGTGGCTTCCTTCGGTGGTTTTCCTGTTTTAATACAAAAAATTTGGTGAGCCAAAAGCAGGCAGTGGGAGGCAGCCAGTACGTGTACATCTCCACCTGTGATTATGGAGTTACACTTAGGATTTGTACACCAGCCCCTGGGCTTTAATGAAAAATTGGTTACAAGGTTCCTCTCTCATGAAAGTTCATAAAAAATACGTGTATTGGTGAGGGCGAAGTGTGGAAACAGAATAAGGAAGAGCACAAGAGAGAAAAGAAATTGAAGAAAAATACAAGAGAAAATGGTTTGCATAAATATATTCCCTAAGAGGTTTCTATCACCTTTGCGAATGCATGGTATTTCTCTGAAAAGCAGCTCTATCGAGAAATAACAGCACGATGTGCAAACTGCTTAATGTAATGCTGTGAAATCCTTCAGTCTTAGCCTGTGTTTCTCCTGTTCCTCTTCTGTGCAGGACTGCACAGTGATATAGCTGCCCATCTCCACCAAAGGTGGGTTTCACCTGAGAACTGAGCTTGAAATCTAGGTCTTTAGAGGAGAAAAAGCTGGTTTATGAGCTGGCTGGGACATAATAAATGCAGTATATTCACTAATTGTCTAACCGACTGATCTTATATACCCAGAACATTGAATGCCACTGCAAAAAAAAAAAAAATTGGCAGCTGAGGTACAGAATCCTGCTTGGAGTTTGAAAATCCAATTCAAAACACAGAGGAGACCTGAATACTGGTTAAACTGACATGTTCGGTAACAGAACTGGATTATGTAAAAGTATTTGGGAGAGAGCCAAGCACTGGGTTTGGGAAGAGAGGAAATGCAGCAGTTGGGCTGCTCTCAGGCTCTCACGAGAGCTGAGCTCTGCTCTCCGCCTGACTTTCTGGGCCCATTTCCGCTACTGATATTCCTGAAAGCACCGTACAGCCTCAGTGCTGTGCACAGGCCGGGGGCATGAAGAAACCAGTTACCTATTTCCGAACAATTATCTGGTTGATTGGACAAGACAGGAAAGCATTCTGCAGCTATGGCTGGGGTTCTGCAGGAACCTCTGCTAGTACAGAGTTACTGATTACTGTTGTGCATCTCTTACAAAGCTGGTGTCTAAAATTCCCACATTGAGATTAAGTCCTCGGGTCTCTTGTCTCATATTGCAGAAAAAAATCTGGTCACTGCATAATAATGCATAGACTTTAAGCACACAAACACTGACAAAGTCAGTGCTCATTTGTCAAATTTACGAGCAATTACAAAAAGAGCCTTGCCTTAGAGAATCAAAGGACACTATTAGTTGAGCTAGCTTCACAGATTTACGGGAATTTTTCCATTTGGTGAAGATGAAGCAATGAGTAAGTTTGCACTAAGTTCTGCTGTATGTCTCCAGCAAAACCAGGAGCTGAGAGGCTGGATCTTTAGATTCCCGGTTGCCTCCCCCAGCCCCAGAGCTGCCCTTCTAAGCTGCAGCTTACTTCTGCAGAAGATGAAACACTTCCATTTTAATGTCACTTTTACATCTGGTTATTCAGCAGGGCATGTCAGGCGTCGCTTTGCACAGGACTGAGTGTGTCGGCACGCTGCGCGACAGCACAGGGGCACTGCTTTTTATGGGCAGAGCCTGGCCCTGTTTCAGTAAATGGCAAAGGTCCCACTGGCAGCCTGGCCAGAGTCTCAGTTACAAATCCCAAATTAGCACTCATGGATGATGACACTATGGCTGGTCAGAGGCGCACTACAAATTTCAGAGCTGTTGATAACACGTCAAGGTTGTCAAACGGCAACCATGGCTTGGATGGCATATACTTGGTGCTGCAGAGATGAGAATGATTATGAAGGGTTTTCTTGCATACGCGTGTCTCTACTTGTGTTATATTCTTATCCTTTACTAAATGGTATGTTTTATTACCTGCACAGTGTTTAAGATATTCTCTCCCTGCAGGTAAAACATGCCCATACGTCTTTGGCTCTGCCCCCATTAACAAGAGAGGCAAATCAAAGATCTCAATTCCTGTGGTATTGCCACTGTCTTTAGAGACCTAGCAAATGTGTTTGAGCTCTTTTTTATTTTTTATTGTGTACCATCTCTTTAACAGTCTCTCTATAGCAGTAATCACAGCATAGTATTCAATGAGCTTTTAATAGTTACTTTGCTGTACCACATTAGAAAAGCCTTTACCTTGGTCCAAAAAAGAAAGCATTTCTGACAAAATTCAAGAAAGAAAAGGTAAAAATTATCCTTTCCATGGTGTCATTAGAGTGTGGCCTAGTACTTGAGGCTCAGCCACTCTGCCTGGATGCTTCTACCTAAGGTAGCAGCAGTGGTCCTGCACCACTGGTTAGATTGAGCAGCTGACCAGGTTTGCCTGATGACAGCCTGGAAGCAGTATTTTCTACACAGAAAATCTGCTCCTAGCCCATGTGGCCAGAATTGGAACCTTCCGTAATAACAGTTGGCAGGACGGAGGAGGCTTCTTGGTGACAATACGCAGAGTTGTCCATCCTGTGTGTTTCCTGCTGTGGTCTCCAGGAGGCGGCTGCTTTGTCTGTATCTGAAATAGGTCCCCATGAGGATCGTCAGACTTGGATCGGGCTGCCTGGAGAGCCTGTGCAGTCTCCTTTTGAGGAGATTTTCAAGACGATAAAACCCTGAGTGAGCTGGTTTGAGCTCACAGGTGAGTCTGCTTTGGGGAGGAGGTTGGACCGAGACCTCCTGAGCTCCCCTCTAGCCTGGGTGACTTGGGACATGTGGGTAGACTCCCCCACAAATTAGTTAGTGGCAAGCTTGGCTCACTTGCCCCTGGCTCTGAGGTAACACCCCATGCTGTGGTGGCTGCGAGACAGCAGGGACGTGCTGCTGGCATAGGCCACCGCTGTGAAGCAGAAGTCCCTCAGATGCTGTGTTCAGAGGCTGCTCTGTTGGGTGGGCCTGTGAGAAGGCTGCTATGGCTGCCCTGCACCACTAGCTGTCCTCGTGTGGCCAGTGACACAGGTTGGGGGGCTCTTGGCAATGGCACATGCTGCAGAGCACCTGGCAGAGGAAAGAAACTGGACTAGTATGTCAGTCAATGTGGGGAAGCGGCCAGTATAAACTTGACTCATGTACAGTACTACATCAGCTGCGGAGAAATCCAGCAGTAAAATTAATTGGTGTGAATGTGAGATGTGTACTTCTAACTGGCTTCAGTGCAATTATTTCCAAAGACCCTTTTTGCAGTCATTCGCAGAGCTTAATTGCTATAGTTTAATATTACAATAACAAAAGGCCTGGAAGGAGAGCTGAATATTAGGCTGCTGATGAATGATAATTATCACTTTGTGTAGATGGATGGAAAACATTTCTAATTAAATTATTCTTGTAACATAAATTAATAGCGTGATCTAGATAAAGCACTTCTGATTTCACATCTAGAATATTTCTAAGAGGACAAAGTTTGTGCCAGAATTTCAGTCGTTAGGTCAAATTGCCTTTTAGAAATATCTGACTTTTCAGTCAATTTAGCAGTTTATCATAGGTTTCTGCAGCGAGGGTGTTCGGCAATGATAGAACAATTCAAACATTGCACAGAGAAGAAAGTAAAAATGTAATAAAATAAACCAAAATGATGCATAATCTCTCAGTTCTATGAGCATGGAGTATTCATAGCCTAAATGACAGTGACCCAAAGCATAACCATCATATATTTTCTTCCTTGTCCTGACAGGAAAAGGGGTAATGGCTTTAAGCTGAAAGAAGGTGGATTTCGACTAGATGTAAGGAAGAAGTTCCTCACTGTGAGAGTGGTGAGACACTGGAACAGGTTGCCCAGAGAGGCTGTGGATGTCCCAACCCTGGAAATGTTCAAGGCCTGGTTTGATGGGGCTTTGAG
>NW_010420015.1:3630-3935 GCF_000710305.1 Buceros rhinoceros silvestris | reverse complement strand
AGATCAACTACAGCTCCTTCAACCTCCAGCACTACAGCTCCTCCTACCCCACCATCACCCGCTCCCAGTACGACTACACCGACCACCAGAACTCCAGCTCCTACTACAGCCACGCCGCCGGGCAGAGCAGCAGCCTCTACTCCACCTTCACCTACATGAACCCCACGCAGCGCCCCATGTACACCCCCATTGCAGACACTTCGGGGGTGCCCTCCATCCCCCAGACCCACAGCCCGCAGCACTGGGAACAGCCCGTCTACACACAGCTCACCAGACCCTAACGCCATCTAAAAACAAAACACACA
>NW_010420015.1:3193-3503 GCF_000710305.1 Buceros rhinoceros silvestris | reverse complement strand
ACCAGACCCTAAAGCCATCTAAAAACAAAACACACAAACCAACAAAAAACCCGAAAAAATCAATCAAAAAAGCATGAAAGCAGCAAGAAGAACTGAGAACTTCCTCAGACTTTTTCTTTCTTTGAATTAAAAATAATAATTAAAAAAAGACGCTGAAGTTAAAGCTGGTGGGGAGGAGAGAGCGCCTCGAGCCTTCTGCACTACAGCATCCTCCAGGACGGGGCCAGAGCGCCCCGAGAGCCGGCAGCGCTCGGTACAGCCTTCCCAAGGACTGGACTTCAACTCTGCTTCCAGGGCGCGGTGTGGAGAG
>NW_010420015.1:2516-2754 GCF_000710305.1 Buceros rhinoceros silvestris | reverse complement strand
TTAGTGGCTGGCGTCGGGCTGAGCGATGGTCAGCGCGGGAGACGCCAGCGGAGCTGCGCGGGGACGAGCATGGGAGAGGCTTTATTTTTCTAACTAAGCGCAAAACCAGCCAGCAGGAGATTTAAACTTTATTTTTTAATAACCTTGAGCCTTAAAGCAAAGCAAAACAAAAATTTTAAAAAGAAAAAGCAGCTACAAGTGCTGTAGAAGCCTTAAAGCAGCTCAGTGATAATCACTT
>NW_010420015.1:1859-2363 GCF_000710305.1 Buceros rhinoceros silvestris | reverse complement strand
CGCCGGGCGCGCGGGGGGGGGGGGGTGGTGCCCTCCCCCCCCCCCAGCCGCTCTGATCAACCCCCCCGTCTGCCCCAGGCCTGATGCAAAGCCCATCCAGGGGCTCCCCTCTGCTTGCGGGACATCACAGATACTTTAAATTATTTATTTTGTGAGAAGATCAGTTCTTAATCACCGTATTCTTTTTTTTATCTCCCTTCTATTTTAAGTCCTTTCAAAAGCGATTGCATTTGTTGGAGCATTATTTGGAGGGTAACCGTGCCTGTTAAATTATGGTCTGAACTGTAACCAGTCCTTTATTTATCTCTTTAATTCTTTTTTTTTATTATTATTATTCTTTTTGGAATCTGTGTCCTGGGTTTGTACAAACTTGTGCTCTTCCTTTTTTTTTTCTTTTGTCTTAAGGATAAACTGGAAAAAAAAAAACCAACCCCTTTGTACAAACTAAAGATTGCAAATGTAGCGTATCACTGAATCATCTGCCTTGTTTTCTGCCTCACCTCT
>NW_010420015.1:250-1801 GCF_000710305.1 Buceros rhinoceros silvestris | reverse complement strand
CTTGTTTTCTGCCTCAGCTCTCCGGGACACACCAGCTCGTGCAAGGATGAGACCCAACACCCCGGCCGTGCCGTGGGGGCGGCACCGTTTTAGCCTTCCACCCCCAAAAAACCTGGCTTGAGGTGGGAACACTGACTTTGGTGAAGCTGTGGCTGAACAGTTAAGGATTGCTTTTTAAAAAAGACAGCAAACTTTTTTTATTTAAAAAAATGATATATTTGTTAACAGGTTTTTTTAGGGATTCAGTAGAAGAAAAAATAAATCTTAAAGCACTCTTATAATATGGCATCTTTCTATTTCTGTATAAAAGCAGATCTTTTTAAAGTATTTCTGTAACTTAAAAGACCTGTCATTTAAATCATATTTTGTCTTTAGGTAAGTTTGGTCTCGTTTTTTGGTTTGCAAGATCCTTCTCTTTGTGAAACTTACCTTTTTTCTTTTGTATATTATTGTTTGCAATAAATATACGTTGTATTAAAAGTTAAAACACTCCCCTGGTGTCGGATTTATTAACAGCAAAAAGCAAAGCCAGGGCCATGCTGGGGCCCCACAATGGTTTTGCCTTCAGTGAGGGGGCTTGGGGTGTCCCCCTGCTTTTACCAGTGCAGGTCCTGAGCCACCAGCGGGACCCCAGAGTGAAGGAGGCACCGGGAGTCAGAGATGGACCAAACCAGACTCATCCAGGGCGACAGTCACCATGTGAACTCCCCAGGTGACAGCTGAGCTCGAGCTGACCCTAAGCCACAGGGCTCTGCCCACTGCCAGCAGCCTGCTCTGAGCTGCTCTAGTTTGGGGGGATGAGCGCAAGCAGCGGGGTAGGAGCTGCCAAGGGCAGGTCTTTCTTACAAAGCTGCTGAAATTCTCCCCCAAAAGAACTGAAGTGCCCTGAACAGCGCAGCAGGACATCATTGCCCTCAGTGTCACCAGGCACGGCTTTTCCTCCCAAAGCCAGCCCAGATAAATCACTGCTCTGAACTCGGGTGGTCTGTAACCCTGCTGCCCCGTGGGAACAGCTCGTGGTGCTCCAGGTGACCCAGCCCTTGGCTTTGTCACCTCAACCTGTGGCATCGCCTGTCGTACTCCTGCCCTGGGGCTCGGTGGTGCTGAGCTGCGCGAGGGCTCTGCCCCGCTGGGTCCCAACACGCAGAAGCGTGCACCCACTGCTGGCCTCATTGTTGGGGTCGCTGGTGATGGCATGGGTCTGTGCAGGTCCCCTCCCCTCCGCTCCCTCTACGGGCATGGTTATTCACATAGGAAAACTTCTGCGAGGACCCAGACGCAGCGCAGAAGACGCAGTTCACATGTGGCAGCCCCACGCCACGAGCCGGGCACCTTGTGGGACACTCACAGAACTGGGCTCCGTAACTCAACCGTTCCACACTGACAGGCTCGAACACCGCTCTGCCAAGGGCTGGCTGTCTCCAGGCTCTCTCCGTGGCCCAGAAGCCCACCGCTGAGCCCCACCGCCAGACCCTCTCCCTGGCACAGCCAGGGCTCACCATGGGCACCTCGGGGCAGGGACGCTGCTGGCTGCAGCCCCAGCGCAGAGCA
>NW_010420015.1:0-206 GCF_000710305.1 Buceros rhinoceros silvestris | reverse complement strand
CAGCCAGTGCTCACCATGGGCACCTCGGGGCAGGGACGCTGCTGGCTGCAGCCCCAGCGCAGAGCACAAAGAGCTCACCACTGCCCTGCAAAGCCTCCGCACCGTTGTAAAATATTTACTCTCACTACAAGTAACGCTTAAGCCAATTAACTGAAAGGGATTCATTTACTTTGTGCATTAGTCCGGGTCAGTGTCACTATTTACCT
>NW_010420014.1:0-8603 GCF_000710305.1 Buceros rhinoceros silvestris | reverse complement strand
GAGGAGGGAAGTGGGAGGGGAGAAAAAAAGTGTGGCTCATTCCTTATCTCTCAGTCTTTTAATATAACTAAATGCAATTTACTTTGCTGAAGATTTTAATCTAGATTTGCTTTATGAAAAGATGCCTGTTTCTTATTCCTTGTAGTTTGTCTAATGTAGTATACATTGCCTCTCCAGAAATGCCTTTGAAATGTACTGCAAAAGTTAAAACATGTAGCAACTTCTTAGATTGGGACCGTTCTTGGTTTGTTTTTCAATGCCCTGTTCCTCATTAAAACCATAAGGATGCCAAGTTTTGATTACAACTGTAACGTATCTCTATCTATACCTATATATTTATATATCTTTACAGTTTCTAGTATGGTCTTTCATTATATTTGTGGTTTTATGAGACACGCTTGGACTTCTTTTTCTTTACTCATTCTTCATCTGAAAAATTGCCTTAACTTACTGTATTCTGATCAATTTCTCCAAATTTTAAGATTGCTAGAATTATTGCTAGAAAGTTTCCTAGCCGGTAGTGGAGTTCTGCTGTCGCTGTATAAGTTATATAGTATTCTTAATTTGATGATGGATAATTGTACTGTTTTCTGCAGGAAGCGATGCCTCTTACAAAACATAAGAAACACTCCTGCAATAAAAATATGTTCAGTGTACATATTAGGGCTGAATATTCAATACATTTTTACTACAAGATACCATTTTTGACACATTGAAAACTAATTCAATATTTGGATAGTGACATCCACTGGAAATATTACAATACTTATTTGACATCTTGCACAAGTATCGAATTGGTATATAGAAGGTTATGATTTGGATAAATGTTATGGAAATCAGTGGTAAGACTGTCATTAATTTAATTGAGGAAAGTGTTATACTAATCGATTTCTCAGTTAGTTTGTCCAGACTTTTCTAAACTTGTGTAAAACTTGAGCATCCTCAATATACTGAGGCAAAGAGCCCCGCAGTTCAGTTCTAGATTGTGTGGAGAGATGTCTCCCCGTTTGTTTTGAATCTGCCACCTTTATTTGGTGTCCTCTTGTTCTTTTTCAAGAGCAGACAAGCAATTGCACATAAACATCAAATGGTTACCAACACAGAATAATCAAACATGGTAGACAAAAGAGATGAGGTGCAAAAACTTTTACTGTGGGAAGGAATGGAAGGTATTAAATCCCTGACTGAAAAAGCCAGTACCACTTCCAAGCTTGTTCTAACAAGAATCTTATCTAGAATCTTATCTTATCTAGAATCTTATTCTAACTTGTATGCCAGAAACACTGTCTTCTACTTGACCATTGTGTTTGTCTAACCCTGCAACAGCTAATTGAATGGCTGCTGAAGGATATTTTTCATGCAAATGCTATTCTGGATCTATGCTTCAAAACATAGTCAGACTTAAGTTGTAAGAGTGGTCTGTATAAAAATTACAAGTCTGAGATCTTCCTTTAAAAGTGTTTTTAGGAAAACTAGAGATTATTCCCATGAGTCTTTTTTAACTTTCCAGTTATTTTCCAGCCACAAATGCCCCGACAATGATGAAATTATACCTGATATACACTTCAAATATTTGCCAGAGCAGGTGTATCAGTTAGGAATATGAAATAGAGCCCTGCTGAAGACACACTTGTGCTGACACAAAAATGTTATTCCTTGAGTATACTCAAGGAGTTGCCACCAAAATAAATCCTTGCCACTCTCCAAAAATTCTGGAGTTTCATTGCTTTGAGAGCCTCCCATGGTAACTGATAGAGAAAAATCTTTCTAGAGAAGGCATGGGCTTTGTTCTGTAAACAGTGCTCTATGTAAGTCAATTGATAGATAAACTATTGACAAAAGTCTCACAAGTTTCTTTTTCTTCCTTGCAACATGAAGAAACACTATTTCCAGTATGACATTGTAAATTAGACAACCTGCCTGGAGGAAGCAGGGATTTATTTTATTAAATTTCTTCCTTGCTTTTTTAACTGATATTTTGACTGTTCTTCTCTAATTTCAAGCCTATATTTTGAAATGTGTTAAAATCCCTGCTTACTGTCAATTCTCCTTATAGACGGCTACTGAGGTATGATGTATCTGGCTAGCACTCCGAAATTGATTACCAAATATCTCTGCTTCTTGGAGGCTAAAGTACAGCAACATCTGCAATTGAGTCCACTGTAGACCAGGCTTTAAATTAATACCTTCCAATTGAACTAAAGAGGCTATTTGCTCAGAAAAACTTCCAGAGAAATCATTTTAGGCTTGGATTTAGCAAGTTTCTACATACAAGCTTAGTCCAAACTCATGTGACTGGAATGATTACCTGCAGGAGTAACTCCTTGCAGATTTATAGGCCATTTGGCAGTTGTGTCTATCAATAAACTTTTTTTCAGCTCGCTTTTTATTTGTAATACTTATGAATTAAGCAACAACTTCATGTAGTTATCTGATGCTTTCCTAAAATATCATGGAAATTCGCTAATAGCTAAAACCACAAAGGTAGATTAAAGAAGGTAATAAAGAAATTGCTTGAGGCAACTGATAGACATTACGAATAAGAATTGTACACTGGTGCACTTTAAAGACCAATGGCTTCTACCACGTGCTAGAGAATCATCAGCATTTGATTGGATTGCCACTTTCTGACACGTGAAAACCAATTTTACAAGGGTATTTGCAGAGGAGATTGAGACAATGGCTAAACTTGATGATTAGATATCACAAGGTATTTAAAAATCTTCAAGATAATGAAAGCCACTTGCCATTAGACATGATTTTAATATCTTTAACAATAACAGAACTAGTTGCTCAGGCTGAACATACTACAAGCGGATACAGCAATTCTCTCAACATGCCTTGCTATGCAGACAGAATTCAAAGCACAAATCAACAACTCTAACAAGGCAAAAAACCCCACAGTCTGAGCAACCTGTGATGTTGCAGTTATACACAGCCCTATCGTTGTGCTGCCAAGGACAGTTCCACATCAGGAAGACACTTTGCCTCCAGGTGTGCCTAATCCAAAATGTGCTTTTGGGTGTCTGTCACGTGAGTTTTCAGCATGTCCTTAGAGGAATGTAAATAAGCATGACTTCTCATCAAACATCAAAGAGCTCTCTCTTTTCCCGAACGATTTGTGAAAAGGAGTTTTTTATTCTAATACGATAAGGGTTTAACTTGTACATGTAAATACCTAAAATATAAATATCAATCCCCCGTGCTGGCCCATGTCCCAGGTGACCCTGGGACTGAAACCATTTACCCTTCTGTTTTAACACATGCAAAAAGAGAAAAGGTATCTCACCACACGTTTAGTGCTCTAAGCACTTCATGCGAGAGATGCTTTAAAATTGCTAAGCTTTTTGTTCATCTTCAACAGTTCTGAAACACTGAAACTACTTAGCAGTCCAAGTTCTATTTTCAAATATGAACACAGGAGCATAATACAATCTTACAGAAGTTTTAAACAGATGTTTTAACCCAAAGGAACCCAAGGAAGTAGAGTTTATTAAATTTTTCAGAAATGACTAGGTACCTTCATAATTCTGTGCCATGTGCAGATTTTACTGCCCAAAGGTAACCTCTACTGGGAATTGGTGTACAATTAGCGGGTATCACAACAAAGAGCTTGTTTTTCATCTCCAGGTACCTAAGTAACTATGGAAATGTAGCCGAAAGTTAATTTTAAAATTTGGCTCTGGGAACCTCAGCTCTTCAGAAGCTCACTCTATTTCTGGACACTGAAAAAGAAAGCCTATCACCTGATTTCTAAATCAACAGTCACATCACTACTTCGGAAACAATGGCCTAATGATTACATGTCAGTATCAATTATGACCAAGTGAACTAATTTATGTTGAATCTGAATCAACACTTTACCATGAACTCAGTCCGAACTAAATTAGGCTAGAAATAACTTGATGAATTGGTTATCACAGTTTTCTGTTATTCTTCTTGTAGCCAAAAAAGGAAAGGAAGAAAAACTTGTTCGTGTTTGCTTTGATTTAAAAGCTATTTTTTGTCAGGCACTACCTCTTTTAGAATGCTTTTGGTGTCCAATACAATAAGAGACCACAATCTGGTCTGGGTAATATATATTACTCTGTAACTGGTAACTAACTTTATACTAAAAAGCGACTTAAGATTAAATATATGATACTAACCAGAATGTACTGAAAACCTGTTTACAGTCTGTATGGTGGTATTATAAAACGTGAGTACACTATAATTAGTTATAATGTAATACTAAATTGAATTTGCTGAAAGTAACAAGTTCATAAGCCTTTTGCTGTATTTTCTGCTTTGACAACAAAGAGCTCAATCGTGACACTTTTTTTCCCCACAATATTTTTGATTGCAAGTTGGGATTTTACAGTCTGGAAGGGTGGATAAATAAATGATAAAAAACTGGCTGGAGAGCAGCTCTGTGGAAAAGGCCCTGGGGTCTTGGCAGGCGTGAGCTGCACATGAGCCAGCAGCGTGCCCTGGCAGTAAAGAGAGCTGGCAGCGTCCTGGGATGTATCAATAGAGGGAAGGGATTATTACCCTCTATACAGTTCTTGTTAGACCACATCTGCAACACTGAGTCCATTTTCATGATAATCCCAATACAGGAGTGACTTTGATAAAAGGCAGTAAGTCCAGGGGAGGCTACCAAGCTGCTTGGGTTCTGGCCTGTAATCTGAAGCTGCAAGATTTGTTCAACCTGAAGAGATGGCTTTGGGGTCCTACCAGCAGCTCCCCAGAACCTCATGGGAAGGCAACAAGAAGATGGAGCTTGTCTCTTCACGTTGTGCATGTGAAGATGATTATGTAGCCATAAACTGAAACCAGAAAGGATCAGACTGGATATAAGAAAAACTGTCCTCTATGGAGACAGTACAGCAGAGGAGCAGGTAGCCTACAGAGATTGCACAGGCTCCACCTTTGAAGGTTTTCAAGACTGGACTGGATAAAGTCCTGAGCAACTTTGACCTCAGGGCTGGTCCTGCTTGAGCAGAAGGTTGGAGAAAGGACTTCCAAAGATCCCTTTCAAGAGAGTTATCCTGAGTTATGCTTTGTTTAACTGTATTTCACTAATAGCACTAATAGGTGATGAAGGCTGTTATGAGAGACTTTTTTACATCTTATCAATTGGTGATGAAACTTATTAATGTCAAAATATGTTTAGAAGACATCAATAATAAGGCCTTTTTTTTTTCCTTTCCCCTTAATCACACAGTTTCTGGGACAAAAATAGCTTGCCTTGACAAGAAGAGTATTTATTGCCTTAAAAATGCATTGTCTCGGACAGAAAAGGGACAGCTGAAAGATTTGGCATGATGGCTAGCAGCAGCAATCACTCAGCTGGCACTATATACAACTTTATTCCTATCAGGGAAATATCTGGATTAGAATAAGATAATTGTATTACATAAGTTAAGAAAAGACAGCAAACCAGCAAAGACATCAAAATTCAATTCCTCAATGCAGGCATATAAGGCACTGAGGCACTGCTTGATTTCTCTAAAGTGAATACCAACATTTGAATATTTATTGAGAAAATATTTAAATTTGTTTCTACAATTCACACAATCATCAAAGAATCAGAAAAATATAGCTACAAAAGCACTAAAGTGCACAATATGGACCAATGCAATGTAAAAATAATGGTCTACCCTTGTTATAAGCCTAAAATAATTCAGTAAAGCTTTTTTCTCTAAGTGTTTTAAGGATCAAAATAGGAGAGACTATATTAGAGAAATGAACAAAATTAAATGCCTTTGAAGATAACAGCTGAATATATTGTAATTTAAAAAGCTCTTCCAAAGAAGTATTAAAGCAGGTCCCTACTGATAAACCATACTAATGTAGGTGGAATAAGCACACAGAAGCTGGCTAAATGTTTAAGAATTTGATGCACAGGAGGTTCTGTTAGTTATCAGATACTTCAGATGTACTTTATTATTATGTAATGCTTTAATGGAATTTGTTTTAGCCTTCCAGAAAACACCTGTCTTCCTGTTCAAGCATGGGGTCTGAACGTCTGTCTTCAATGGTACATAGACTTCTTGACTGCTGGCTTCCTCTCAGAGGACATTCACACTACCTGGCCTTACCTTTCACCTTTTAAGACTCAAAAAAGTAATATACAACAGAAAATCATGACGAGATTTAGGTACCATCCTATTTCCAGTGCATTTAGCATGGTTTTAAGTGGACTTTCAGAGGAAAGCTGCAGTCCCAGGGGAAGCTGTTTCCTCCAAAACCCAAGAAAATGGCCACTGCATCTTAAAAATAAATGAGACTTTGATTTCACACAGTGCTATGTGCGTTTTGACGTTTGTATGTTCATATACACATGCATACAGCGAATATGGTGTGACTTATAAAAGTGTAGCAATTTATTCAGTGTAACAACCACGGTAGTGTGTGGTTAATACTCCACTAAAAATCAAATACCAAAAATCATGACATCAGCTACTTTGCTGCATTTAGAGAAAATAAAAACCTAACAACCAAACATCATCAGGAATCTTAGCAGCTTTCAGTATCTGTTGGCATCACAGACCTTTTTTCTAGTAAAGAAATAAACGACAGTGGAATAAAAATATATCTATTAGCATCTGTTAGTGTTTGGCAGACATCCATGCACATTCTGGCAGAGTTTCTGTAACTTTTTAGTATGACAGCTTGAAGTGTGAGTGCTCACCTGACATTTTTATTTAGAAAGCAAACACTCAGCTAAAACAAATATTGTAACTGTTGCAATATCAACAATAAAAGAAAAGTTACCTAGCCTGGAACTGGTATTTCATATTAAGGTCTCACAAAAACACTAATAAGACTGTTCTACTAAACCCAGATATTATACTTACAAAAAGGAACATTTAATAATTCATTTTGCCCGGTTTATCTAGCATACTGGCTAGAGATATTGTAAAGCAGCCAGAAAACTAGTAACTGTGCTAATTAACAATTAATTAATCTGCACTTTATGTGGAAACTGATATCCTGTGGCCATTCAGATTAAATTTTTTAACGTTTGCTCTAAGCTAAATTAAATGAAATTAAAAGAGCTCTACCTACTGTGCCAAGCAGCTGGTCTTTTATGTGCTTGTTTAATGACAGTGAACCTGTTGCTAGTGGATATTCAAGGTCTTCCTCCTGTGAGTTCTCACAGGCAGGCCTGACCCACCTTGTCATCACTCCATCACCTCCTGGTCTGCACCTCATCTCAACATAGGGCTAAGCACCAAGTGTTCTTCGCTGTCTGACACTGACAGTTAGAAACTGTGAAGGGAAATACCCTGCCATTAAAGTCCCTTTAATCATGTGTGTATTTGACTCCTTGTGAATCAAAGACAACCAGGGAAATTAACACCAAAGGACATTGTGCCTGTACTTTATTAAATAGTTTCTTTACAAGAAGTCCAGGGGATACACACACACACACAAAAAACCAACCAACCAACCAACCAACCAACCAAAAAGAGAATTGTTCACTGCTGGGCTCTTATTGTAATACTGACACTGAGGAGTTTTCAAACACTATACACTGGCAAAGAGATCCTGTGAGGCTGATGTCTTTGACTGTGCTTAATACTTTACCCTTGTTTGCTTGCTGATCACCAATACACAGGTGAGAAATGGGCTACCAAATCTATTTTACTCCACTTTAATACTTGCTGAAGTAGACCTTTCTAAACTACTAGATAGAGAAAGAACTGAGATTTACCCAAAGAGGTTGTGCACTTTTTTCCATAATATATTTTTAAAGCAAGGGGAAGAATCATGAAAGCTCTTAGAAGTGTGTTCACTTGCTATTCTCCTAGGGAATTTTTACTGCTACAGGTGAGTAATGTCACTTGCTTTTTTATATCAAGTCATGTGTTCTGTATTTTTTAACAGATCCAAGTTTGTACTTAATGACTAACATGTAGTACTCAATGACTTAACCCCCCTTCATTTTATTTTTAGAGCAGCAACTCTTCTAAATGTGTATTCAACCAGAATACCACAGAGCAGTTGTTTTATGCACAAGAAAAAATATTTATTATAATCCTGAACATTATGGACCAATGGTGTTAATATTTATTTAGGGCCAGACTAAACCTTCTGCCCTGTTTATGTGATAGCACATAGTTTCATCACCTCAAAAGAAATAAGCTGTGCTACACCCTGACCAGATGTGGATATTCACTCTACCTCTCCCGCTGGCTCTGTTATAGCAATGTTTCTAAGTCACAACAGAGTTTACTATTCCCTACAAATATTTGAGGATAAGTTGGGAAATCATGAAGTAGATCCACAAAGAGACTTAAGAAATACTTCTGGTATTGACTTATAGTTATTTCACCTTTGTTTGGGGAACACTGCTGCAGAAACTGAGGTTGGCGCTGAATTAGGAACCTCACAGTGGATTCATTGTACTGAATATTAGTACCTGCGTTAGAAGCCATCTTGACTGTACTGTTAGTGGAGAGTTAACCAATACCATTCATGTGTGTCATTCACATCAGTAAATAAAATGCTGACAGATATCTAGGTGAACCAAAGCCTCAATTGCTGATTGTCTTTAGACTATAAATGAAGCACCATTATTTTATTATATTATTTATATTATTATATTTATTATA
>NW_010420013.1:485-806 GCF_000710305.1 Buceros rhinoceros silvestris | reverse complement strand
GCACCCCCTTACCTCACCGGTCTCTCCCCCTTAGTCCATCCCCTGGAAGTGGCTCTTCGGCGCAACAGCCATCGCGCTTGGCGGCGTGGCCTTGTCCGTGGTCATCGCAGCAAGGAACTAAGGATGGCAGCAGGGCGGCCTCGTGGCACAGGACCTGCGCCAGGTTGTGCCTCTCTCCTGCCAAGGGGCTTCCCTGGGGCTCCGCCGACCCCTTCCCATGGACTCGAAGTTGCAGAAATACAGATGCTTTCTCTGCCAGAGGTGCCGGATTCCCCTCCTGATGTCCCCCCCAGTATCCCTCCCAGCACAGGGATGGAGCCA
>NW_010420013.1:0-208 GCF_000710305.1 Buceros rhinoceros silvestris | reverse complement strand
CCCCGCGAAGCCCCGAGGGTGGTCCGGCGGTCCTGCCGCCATGGCGAGATGGGCAAGGGGAGGCACGTGGAAGGAAGCTGCGGGGGTGCAAAGGGGCACGGTGGTTCCTGCGGCTGGTCCCAGCTGCGGAAGGGAAGCGGTGCAGACGTGCCCCGGGACATGTGCAGCCAGATTCCCCGTGTCCCGGGGCGGGGGCTCAGCGGGCACC
>NW_010420012.1:33394-33783 GCF_000710305.1 Buceros rhinoceros silvestris | reverse complement strand
CGGCTGGGTCGCTTTCGTGCCCTGCCTGCATCACGGAGCCTAGAACTGCAGAAACGTTAAAAACAAATCAGTAAAATTAGATGTAAACTCCACCACGAAGTAAGAAACGGTACGGGCGTGCAGACTCGTATATAAGCTGTTGGTTAAATAAAATGTTTGTCAGTTGAAGAATAAACAGAGTTTCAAGTTTCTAGATGGTATGAGGAAAACTTAATTCTCTTTTTTTTCTTCCTGTTGCATAAGCAGAAAAAATATACCTGTTCAGAGCCGGCCGTAAGAGCGAGCAGAGGGAGGCTTTGCTGCGTGCACCGTGTCCGTGTGTGCACGGACCGTCCTGGCTGTCACCCAGACCTGCTTACCCAGGCTGCGGCCTCTCTGTGTGGAAGCGG
>NW_010420012.1:28473-33295 GCF_000710305.1 Buceros rhinoceros silvestris | reverse complement strand
GTGTGGAAGTGGCTCCTGGCTCCTCAAAAGAGCTCTGGAAACCACTGCACAGTGTGCTCAATGACAGGCTAGAAGAGCTGGTCTGTGGCTTCCGCAGAAATATTAGGTGTGGAAGTGGCTAAGAGCAGCGATCCCTGTCCTGTGTGGCTGTGATGCTGCTTCTGGGATATTCATTTCCAGGAGAATACTTAGTGCCTTGCGGGACTTAACTAGGTGTGCAATAACACACTTAGGCCAGGTGGTATTGTAGGCATGTGTCTTACAGGAAGGCTTGTGTTCACAGGCAGGCTGAGTAAGTTCAGGAAACTGTTCAACAGAAAAAAAACCCCACACTCAAAAGATACAATGAGTTTTATCCTTATTTTGAACTTACTGATAATTTGCTGCTCATTATTGACCTCTGCTATTTAATCTCTAAGCAGTAAATTCCTAATTAGGTATTTGGGGTGAATCTGGGTTTGTGTGATAACCTTTTGATTGAATCGGTTTCATTAAGTTCACAAGCTGGTTGGGGAGGCTGAGTTTGTTGTTCAAAGGCTGCTCCTGGCGTGGCAATGAGGAAACATTTCCGTTAGAGCTGGGAAATTGAAGGATAACACAAAAATGAAGTAAAACGGGAATGCATTTTGCTCGAGGTGATTCTGTTATGCCTCAGTTAGAGCTGTGTTATTATTTACCCTAAATCATCAGTTTTCCTGTCTTCAGATTTATTTTTTTAGCTATACGTAGGTCATTATGTGGTTTTTTCCTTTATATTTTTTCACTTGCATTATATTTAACTTTTACTTTTTCATCTTTTGCCACGGTGTAACGGAAGCTGCATTTTAATGAAAGGTTTCTCAGGGCTTCCCTCAGAGGTTTCCATGTTAATGCCTTTAACATTCAACCATTAACTTTTGCCTTAAACTCAAGTTTGAAAGCGACAATGAAAGACAATACAGCACAGTGTGTAACTTAATTTTACAAAGTTTTATGAGAATTGATTTAACTGATGTGCAAAGGGGGGAACCTCAGGAACCTTCTTTTCCCTCAGGCTTGCACATTCATTCAGCATCAAGATGTATTTCATTTACCTAATTGAGTTGTGTGCTACCGTAAATCTCCTGACAGGTACGATTTGCTGGTTTGGTTCTTGCCCACGACTGTGAGGAAGGGGACTAGGAGACCCCCAGGATCTCTTCCAGATGTGCATTCCCAGGCCAAGATCCTACAGACTAGGCACAGGGGAGGGGAAGATTTTTCAGATACTTTGATGCAAGCACAATTGCTTCCCCAGGGAGAAAATTTGGCATGTGTTTCCTTAGACAACTCTGCTTGCGTAAGCAGCCCCCTGCCACCCTCTGAGCTGTACTAGCACAACCATTTATTTGGTTATCAACTACTTTTAACTCTGATCTGCCTGTGTGGCTGCTGTGTCACACAGCAGCTGAGAAGGTGGCCTGACAAGAGGGAACACGTGGCAGCGAGCAGGAGGTAAGGACTGTTTCTGCCAGCATTGCTCCTGCTGGAAGAAGTAATTGCTTATCAAATTGTGGTCAGTAGTAGTTGACATGTGGTTATGGCAGTTGCTTGGAAAATTGTAGCTGAATGCTCAGATATCTTGATGCAGTTGTGTGCACATGCAGTTAGCTGTAGTCACAAAGAACTGTGTTTCTGTGGTAGTTCTGAGTTTCCACCTAATGATTTTACTTTCATGGTGTGTTGGTTTGTGTTTGCTTAACTTCAGGATACATTTCCTATACTACTGTTTCTTGCAGTATGAGCATTTCAAAAGACCAATTTTTTTGAAGATAGACCTGGCCGTCATAAAGGTATGAGTTTTATTAATCAGATTACATTCAACTGGATAGGTGGATGCCTAAAATTCTACCAGGGAAGATTAAAACATCCCTAAAAGGGTGCCTCTAATCCTGGCAAGCCTAATTGTCACCTGCATGCAATTTACTCTCTTTTATATGTGCATATACTGTTAAATATACTTCTGAATATAGCGTAGACCTGCTGATAAATTCTGAATGGCAGAAGTGATTAGGCAAACAGCACTGTTTCAATCAGTATGGTGAGACTGGAAAGTCAGTGGAGTGTAAGGTTTCTGTAGTCTGGAAAGCATTGATGCTTTCATGCCTTGTTTTAGGACTCGTTCTCATTCTTGCTTCAGACACCTTGCTTCTCTGTTGTGATTCTCTTGGAGCCAGTAAGAAATCACTTTCAGGACATCAACTTCTGAGTAGCACATGTGTGTATTTAGAGAACGATGGTACATTTTCTTGTTCACAGAACTTGAACGAGTAATTACTTGCTGTTACAGTCCTTATTTAACAGAGAAAAATCACAGACTTTTTTTCTTCTAACTTAGAACAAGAAACTGTATTAGAGTTAAGAAAAATACGTTACCTTTACTGTTTGTCCTATTGTGGGTCACTAAAACTGCAGTCTGGAATATCTTCTCAGAGTTGTGTGTACATTTAAAAAGGCAGATTTAAAAAAAAAAAATCTTCATTTTATCCATTGTTTGTAAGAGGAAAGGGGTTTCTTGTCAGCAGCATTATGAGACCCAAATAGATCTTTCATGAGCTATATAGTTTCCTGTATTAATTGACATATATTGATGTATCAGTGAGCTAAAACAGCAAGCTACAGCAGGTGGGCTCCCAGCCTGTGCTATGGAGAAATTTTGAAAGGTGCAATCCTTTAAAACCAAAACTGAAAGCATCCGGGCTAATCACTCAATTTTTCTTCACTGAAAATGAAGGCGTTTTCTATTTGGCTTATTGAACTGCAGTGGTAGTTTTGTTTCCTTCCCTGGAAGGTGCCTGCACTTGCTCTGATGCGTCAGTGGAAGTGCAGTTGCTGGTAGGACTCTGTACCACATTAGCTGCTCCGAACCAAGATACCCAGATGGGGACTGTCTTTTTCTGGATTGTCTCCTTGTCTCTGTTAGGCTTGTAGGATGCTGGATGTAACTACTGGCAGGGCGAGCTGTGATCTTCTGAGTACAAAGTCTTTGGAGTTAAGGTCCCTCATCCTTCTGCTTTTGGAAGAAGCCTTCTCCATTTTCAGTGCTGCTGTATGCCCAGCTGCTCAGATGACACCTGTCTGGTGTCATAGACGTTGTGGTAGTGCAGGATGAAGGCAGAGCCAGGAGGCACACACAGTAAAGGTGAAATCCATGACTGTTGTCTCCGCAGCGTTTTAAGCTGTGCAGGCCCCTGAGGCAACAGATGATTGCTTCGGCAGCAAGGTAACTGGTAAGATTAGCCAGCAGTTTGTGGCAGACTTCTTCCCCAGAGCCTGCAGGAGCTGGGAATTGTGGAACTGACTTGAGGGAATGAGCCAATGTATTTTATTAATGTGTTGGGATGAGCTTAGCCTTCATGAGTAAAACTCCATCTGTTACTTTGCATACAATACAAGAGCCATTGAACAGTCGTTTCTCAGCTGCACTTAGTTCAGCGTTGGAGAACTGCAGGTTATCCACAAAGCAGGAGATTCTTGCTGATTTTCTCTGGGACTTAAAACAGATGAAGTGGCACTTTTTGTTGTTGTTTGCTTTATATGCCGTATTTATTAGTTTCCACTTGTTTCTTTTGATGGGATGATGAAGTGATAACACAGTAAACGAGGTGTTAGCTTTTAGACAATGTTACCTGTTTTCACTGAAGGATTATTGGTATCTTTTTTTTTTTCCCTTTTCTGGTGTCTTATTGTAAGATGATTTTCTGGGCTTTGGTGTGAATGCTGTCTCAGAGTATTAAGTAAATAAGAGAGAAGCAACTGACTTTTTTGCATGTGCTATATCTCTGTGTTGTGGATGCACTAGGAAATAAGTTTGCACGTTGATGCAAAGTGTTAAGTTGGGTAATGCTGTTTAAGTGAATAGAGTTAATGTTAAAACAGTACATCTGAGATAAACTGGGCTCCTTTTACTATCAAACATTATTTTCTTTCACTGTTCTGGTTGTCACACGAACATGTTTCTGGGAAATATTGTCCTTGAACCCATTTTTGAAAGGTGAGTACAGTAGTTGCTGCCAGGGGATCATCATAACAGTGTCCAGAAATAATGATAATGTGCAGCCCTAGGCCATATGTGGATGTTTAGTTATAATGTATATTATTGTTCTTTTAACTCACTGGTAGGTTATTTATGGAGAACTAAATTGTCACCCTTTTCTTACCAACTCTCCAAGAGCTTTGTGTGATCTGGGAGGGACTGGAAATTATAAATTTTCCTTCTGCTACATGAGAGTCAATCTGTCGAGAGAAATGTCTCTCCTGGTCTTGACACTTGGTGATACCATCAAAATGATACCCATAGCTTGCCAAGACATGTGACCAAACTTCTGGGATTCTTCAACTGACTCAATTTGACAATGTCCTTGCCTACATACACCATTTATACTCCATTTCTTCTGGGGTAACAGTGTACTCAATCTTGAGAGGCTTCTCTTGAATTCATTTTAAGCACCAGATGACAGTGCAGATGAAAATACGGTAAGGGAAATTTCAGTTCTTGGTTGCAAATTTGGAAGCAAAGTTCGAGATGGGAGACAAATAGAAGAATAATACATTGTCTTTGGACATTTCAGAAATGAAATGTATTTCCCAGCCATTGCTGAAGCTCCTAGAGGAAAGTTTTGAGCGCAGAGACTGAGAAGATGTTCTAGCTAACAACCACCAAAATCCTGCATCCTCTTTTCAGACTAGGACCTGAAAGTAGTTTTGAAGTAATTAAACTCCCCATCTTCAGTCCTCAGCAGGATAGTGCTGACCTCCTTTCCTCCTTCTTCCTGTCTTTCACTTTTCTTTTTTTCCCTTTTTT
>NW_010420012.1:23435-28426 GCF_000710305.1 Buceros rhinoceros silvestris | reverse complement strand
TTCCCCCTTTTTTCTGTCTTTCTCTTTTCTTTTTTTCCCTTTTTTTTTTTTTTTTTTAGTTCAAAGCTTGCTTCCTTCCTTCCTGCAGTTTCTGGATTTCTCCCAATGTGAATGTGATGACTCACGTTTCCCAGATGTGAAATGGGAATGTGGGAAGTGGGATCTTTCCCCTGCGTCTCTAGGGGCGGATTTTCTCAGAGTCAATGGTGCTGTTGAGTTTCTTAAATAATTGGTCCCTCCTGATTCAAATGGTTTGCCTGCTGGCACAGTGGTTTTGGGGCTGTTACAGTACTTTGAATTTTCTTACCTCCTTTGGAGGTAATCAGCTGTAATCAGCTCTTCAAGCTCATCACCTTTATTTCCCCATAAAAGTCACTAAAAGAACAGAGAAAGGAAGAGCTGAAATATGAAGAGTCAAAACCAAAGTGCTTCCACTTTCAAGGCACATGCCGGCTTCATCTTCCTGTCACTGAAATGCTGCATCCAGTCTTGGATGTCTCAGTGTCAATGTTCAAGAAACGTCCATAGCTGGTTTTAAAATGTGTTGCAGCACTGAACTTGGTGGGAGGATGGAGTTGTCTTTTTAATCATATGGGCTATTATTTGAGTTTGTAACATAATGTTTTGAGTTGGTGCTTAAGGAATCAATTTGATATGATATTCCCATGTGAATATACTGATGTTGTTACACTTATTAGAAGCAGCTTTTCATTTTTTACAGAAAGAAATATTTCTGGTAGATCACATTCTTTTTTTTTAAGCATTGCAGCCTTCCAGATGAGATCCCATCAGTCTGAATAACAAACCACTGCCCATCTCATCTCACTGTGATCATGTCTTGTGCTGCAATATGGCCGTGGAGAGTTCCCTCCCTATTGACTGTATCTGTTGCTAACCCTGCTTTCATGCAAATATCCCCTTAAATTAGATTTTCTTCCATAAAAACTTGAAAGTTACACTATGTGATCTGCCTAATCTGACACACCAATGCTACTTGTCTGGCTAAAGGCGATAGGCATTTGGGAATCTTCTTCATAAAGTGCCCTCTGCCTGTTGACTCCCTTTTCCTCTCTTTGATAAACTTCTGTCATTGTGTTTATTTAACTAGTCTGAATGGTCCTTGGGGTAGCTATAGCACAATACCAGCAGTGGCAAGCAAAAGTGCCTTTTTTGAAGGGACTGAACAAAGTCCTTCTGGGGGTAGAGAGAATGTTGAAATGGAAATCAACTGAGCAAGAAGAGTCATCTGAGAGGAGCAGCACTTCCACTCTTGAAGGGGGAAGAGGGGGAATTCCCTTGAAAGGACTAGTTAATGCAAAGACCAGGTAGTTTCTCCACTTGAGTGATATTAGTGCTGTGCTCATCTGGGCCTTTTTGTATAAGAGTTGTTTTCATCATTAAGTATATAATTAATATTTTCTGTTTCCTCATCTAAAAGAGTTCAGTCCATTTCTCTGTGCATCTGGTATTTTGTATTGAGTGTGGCCCCAATATTTAATTTGGGAAATGATGCTGCCATAAAATACAACTTGATGACAGCAGAGAAATTTGCATTGGATGAAGAATGTACTGAATGCAGCATCACAGCTGATCACAAAGGGTGCTCAAACATTCAGCAACAATAAGCAATTTGTGTTGTTATGTATTGAAGGACCTGGCTTCCACTCTAAATATGTGAAAATATCAGCAGTCAAAACGGGATGTAACTGGCAAACAATTAAACTGGTCAAATTTAGTTTTCATTTTTGCAAATTGACATGTGGCTGCAGTGCAAAGTGGCAGGGCAAACAGCTTTACAGCAGAGACATCCCTGTGTGTCCCAGCCTGAGCTGGCTTCCCACAGAAGCAGACACTGTTATTTCTGTACCCCGTTCTTCAGCTCAGCGGTGCACAGCACAGATCTGAATCTCTGAGCAGTTCCCATTTTGGTTTGCTTAGGGTTTCAGATGCAGAGTACGTAGAGCAGTAGAGCAAGGCAGTGCAAGAGAGAAGAGAAAATTTAGGATGAGCCATGTCTTATTCCCTACCTGAACCATCATCCTCTGCTCTTCAGGAAGCCAATGTTCCATGTCTGTCTTTTTTGTGGTTAGAGATCATTTTATCAATGTCCATTTAATTTACCCTGACGGAGAAGCAAGTTGGATAGAATAAATAGAATTCTCCCTCACAGCTAGTTTATTCTTAATGAAGTTAATGGAGTTGAGAGTAATCTCTGGGAGCTGCAACCCATGTGATGAAATTCTGCTTTTTGCTTATGGTGCACGTTACATAGAAACAGCCCACGCATGACTGATGGTAAAATGACACTTGTAGGAGTTTCCAACCTCTGTTTGTTTGCCAGAAAGGATGGGATAACAAAATACTTCAAATCGGAGCTCTTGCATGGGCATCTCAGGCATATTGGCAGAGGTATTTTGCAGAGGACTCCTGTAGTAGGCAACTTACTCTTTCACTTTTATCCAAATGAGAAGGTAAATCTTGGGAGACAGTTGTGAACACCTGGCACGTGAAGCTAATCCTTGGACAAACTCCTTGAAAATTAAAAAAGTTTAAAAATTTAAAAATCTCCTAGAGAATATAGCAATTGTGTAAATGACGTCAGTGTATCAATGCCTCCTAAGAGGGAAGGACTATGCAGTTGACACTGAAGCACTAAATAAAAACTGGGTGGGGAAAAAATGAAAAAACCCCAGAGGATGTGAAGGTGGTGACAGGAAGGGTAATGTGTGAAAAAAGTGGGGTGTGGTTTAGGGCAGCTGTCAAGGAGGAAAAGGACATCAGCTGGCACTTGAGGACTGATTAAAAGTTGGTTGTGATTTTTTTTTTTCCTTCAGGTGAATTTGGAAGTTTGTAGTAATTTAAAATTTATCAAATGCAACTTGCCCTAATGTGAAATGCCTGCTCAAGAAGAAAAATGATCTAATATTGCAGGATCTGGCGCGTGTAACAGAGCTGTGTTCAGGAAGGTTCATAGGCAGACATTGCTAGCCACATCTTTCAGGTGTTTTTCAGGCTACCAACATACACAGGTTTTACCCAGCTGAAAATGGAAACCTACCTCAGTGAGAGATCTCTTAGCTGGGTAACAGATACTAATTTCACCTTAATTTTTGTTCATCAGTTTTAACACGATGTCAAGATTATCCTTTTGTTATTATGGTGTCGATTAACTTATGGGTGAACCAACAGTTCCCTGTTACAACTGTTCTTTGGGATACTCTAGGTTACTCTTTCAGGTAATCGAGAAGATGCAATTTAAATAATGCTATCATAATAGTTACAGTTTATTCCTTGGATGGGGTGAATTTCCATTGTAAATATAAGTTGCTATTGAAAAAAAAAATCACTAGAGCCTGTTCTCATTCACAGAAAAAAACTTTATTTCACCTGGAAAACATTTTAAGGAGTACCATCCTCTGTGTATTAAGATATAAACATTATTTTTAGACATAATTTTTGTTGCCTGATCATACCTGAGTTATATTTGCTGCTTCTGTTATCCATATAATAAGCTGTTTAAAGTGAAGCTGTTCCCACTAAAAGGATTATTGATAATGCAATCTAGTTAAAGGACAGTTACAAGGTTGGCTGGAATAAGAGGCTAAGAGAATAACTGTTGAGTCCTCCTTTTAAGTTTCTTGTTTTTTGGTTCCCAAGTTGACATGTGATGAGACTTTGACCAAATGATACTCATCTGAACAGCTAGCAAATGCGTTTCTTCATGATGGCTCCTTCATCAGAAATGTCAATAAGGAAGCTGAGACAGAGAAGCCAGAACTACTTCTTTGGTTTGGGGTTTTTTTTTTTTTTTTAACTTTCATAGCTCCTATGGAAGCAGGGTACCAGGGTGAAAGCTTATACTTATTTCTACAATCTTTTCCTGAATTTTTTAACCAGGTGTTTATTTTTATAAACTATCTAATGCAGATGTTGTGATAAATGTCCTACAGCTGGTCTGTAGGATCAGGTAAAGCAGCAGAGCCTGTGTAGTTTGCTTCTGAGCTGTTTCCATTTGAGAGTTTGCTGATAGTATTTGAGTGTTTTATGGGAGATTTGGCAAGCTGGGTTGGTTCTGTGGTTGTAAATACTCTGCTGCTCTCAGCCCCTAATCCTGTGATTAGGACTCGGTTTAACAGAAAGAAGAGATGGAAAATTTTTTTATCAATTCTTTTATGACCAGTTCTTGGATACATTTCTAGTGTTTTTTCCTTAGCATGAGTTTCTTTCTCTCTCTTTTCCCTTTTCAATTCCTTTAAAATTTCACCTTTTATGGACTCTTATCATTGCTGCCTAACATTTAAGAAGATGACTCCCTAATGACTTGCTGCTCCATTGGAGCTCTTTTCCTCTTTCTTTTATAGCTATCTGCCTTTTCAGTGTAGCTGTTGAAAAGACATGATACAATCTGGGGAAAGTGGTTTCCTGTTTTCCTACATACTATTTCATTACTCCTAAGGTAACTCAAACTTCTCATGTGTAAAATTTCTGCCCTCCATACTTACAGGTTAGTTTTTCTGCCAGAGGCACCCTTGGGTCCTTTGCTGCAGAGTCCTTGGTCTCATCCCTTTTATGAGTTAAGGTAATGCCGTGCTTCGTGTGGTCAGCTATTTTTTCAAGCATTCTCTCCAATTACGTCTCCATTCCTTAAACGTGAACATAGGCATGTTTGAACCCTTGCTGTAATACTCTGCTTGCTGACAGTTCTGTATGTCTATGTTGTTGAACAGATACAAACTGAGGAGCTGTATGGGAAACCAGAGAAAATGAAAATGGCAAATAACTTTAAAAGAATTAAAATAGCCAGAAATCTGGAGAGCAAAGCTAAAACACGCTTAATAGGACAGGCAGATTTTTGGGGGGTTCATTTACCAAAACAAAAACATTCTCTATGGAGAGAAATGTTCTTTGACATAACATAGAGAAACTGTGTTTCAGGGCTGCAATGGTAATTAGCAGAAGTACACCCTTAAGTAGTATGGAAAGTTCCTGCT
>NW_010420012.1:0-23347 GCF_000710305.1 Buceros rhinoceros silvestris | reverse complement strand
CCTGCGTATCGTTCCTGAAAATGATGTAATCAAGCAGCTGCAGCAGTATTCCCTCAGCACAGGGAACTTGAGGCAGTTTTCTCAAAGCTTATTTTAGCTTTTAGGGAATCTTTAAAGCTATTAAACAAGTTGAAATATGGATGGCTTGGAGAGGCTGAGTGGAAGACCGGGCGTGAACAATGTGCTGATCTGCCCAAGACGTGTCGGTTGTTTGTTAACTTCCAGTGCGTGATTTCACTATGACAAACTGTTAGTCGTACGTAGATTCATGTTTCCACAGTATGCATGCTGTCACATGTGTTCTTCCTGGTCAGAGCTCTTTTTTTTATGGCATTCTAAGAGGTTTTTCCTCTTGATCCCCATCTGTTTCCTTGTCTTTCGTTTTAGTATTTGATGTTTCCTTCCCAGTTTAGTAGCTTCCCTGATGTGATTTTCTGGAGTTTGTGTGCAGGGGCGCACATAAAAAAGCCTTCTGGTGCAGAGATGTGTTCATTGGTATGTACCTATGGCTCTATTATTTATATGTAATATACATAATACATTATGCCTTTTTTAATAGAATAAATGTGATCTGTGCAATGACTTCCCAGAAATACCTAACCCTCTAAAGCAGCATTCATCAGCAGTTGCTGTTAGAAGCCTGTTTCATGAAACAGCAGGTGTCTTAGGTTTGTCTTAAACTGTTGTCTTTCTAGTACTTAGAGATTTTTCTTCCATTCCTACAGGGAATTATATTAATGTGCCGTTGTATAAACAATAATTATATATTATTATTATTAAAGGGGAAATTAATTGTGGCTTTGGGATGATAGTAGGGCTATCTTAATTTTACAGAGTTCAAGGTTTCAGTGAAAACCTCCCAAGAAAAATAAACCATGGTGACACTTTGCAGTCATGTGGTGTATATTGTCCATTAGAAGAGCACAAATGGCATTAGGTATCCTTATAGCTTCCTTTCAGAATATAAGATGGTGTGAACAGGAGGAAATAACCTGCCTTGCCTTTTCACGCTACATTAGTTTTGCAAACAAATCTTGCCTATTGAAGGAGAAGGTGATAAATTGGTGGTAACACAGCCCTAGAACAGCAGGTAAATAGAGGCAATCTTCTGGACAGCTTATTCTGTAGGGTTTTCTAAAATAATAATCTCTTTTCCCTTTAGAAAACACTTGTGTAACATTTACATCTTGAAAATCAACAGTGAAAAGTATTTTCCCGTGTGAATTTTTAAAAACCTAACAGTGTTACTCAGGTTCTGAAAACTTCAAGAACAAGGAAAAGAGATGTCTTTGTTTAAGAGCAGTTCCTCACTTTACTAAAATCCAGCCAGGAACCTCAAAGACGTTATAAACGAAACTATTTTTGCATAACTTAAAGAAGATTTTACTGTAAATTGAAAAGCTGAAAAGATGACAACTGCGAAAGAGCTCAAAGTACAAATACGTTTTAAGTACAGCACTGGGATTTTCAGGTGAGGGCATATCAGTTTCCCATGATCCTGCCTCCTGCTTCCTTGGCTTCTCCTCTGCTGAGGACTGTCTGAGTGCGGGGTTGGCAGCTCTCCCAGGACTCCACAGAACGGTTGACAGCATTTCCCCAGTCTGTGACCCCCACAGAGGGGATGTATGCTGCAACCCATGTCCATCTGCACTGATTTCTTACCAAAGCTGACAGTCACAACAGATTTTGGGTGGTCTCTGGCACTCCCAAGTGGGTGCAGGAAGATGTGACTCCATAGTCTTCAGTCCCTCGGTTTTATCCAGGAACAGCTGCACTGTCAGTGCCTGAGCTCTCCTGGGGTGCCTGATAACATCCTGATTTTTTCTGGAGGGATCAGAAGAGCATTTGCTTGGTATCTGCTTTGTCAGGTCATCTCCAACTAACCTAAGACTGGTTGATTTTTGGATCCTTATCACCAAAGTAGAATCTGGGCTGCAGAATCAGTAAAAGAAGGGGAGAGTAGTGATTTCCACTACTAGACTGACTGCATGATGGTTTGAGAAAAACATGTCCAGTTCTCACATGTTCCATGTCAGCTTTGCAGTGGTATTCTTTCTCTGGGCAAGATTTTCCTGAAGATCAAAAAATTAATATACCAGATGTGGGAAAAGTGTCAGCTGAAGACTGCTTTGAATAAAAAGCTTTTTCAGAATTTTTGAACAGTTATGACCATATGTTAACTTTTTTTTAACGCTGTAATGGATACTACGAAGTGCCTGACCTAAAGAAGTGCACAGATCCTCGTACAGATAGGGTGACTCAGAAAATGATTGGACTATCACATACTTAAGTTTAACCATAAATGCAAAATGCTTAGTCATCATTAATGATGTTATAAAACTCAAAAGTAAAACATAAATGTACCGTAATTATAAATCAGAAACATACAGATAACTTGTTAAACAAGCAAACAAACCTTCCACAACCATTGCCTACTCACCATGTGTTTAAAATAATTATTAGAGATAGGTATTTTAGATATTAGGAAGGAGAAATATTGAAAAATGGAGAGATACTAGAAAAATAGCAAATATCAGAAAATTCTGACACATCTCTATGTTGCAAGCATAAGATAATGTCACGAGCAATCTCTCCTCAGAAGTTCAAAATGTTGTCATCTTGTGTAATTGCAGTTATTGAACAGCAGGGACTGATTGTTTCCTTTCCGAAAGGCTTCCTGACACTTTTTGTAACAATTTTTGGCCACCCCCACTTAGTTGCAGGAAGGGGAATGAAGATGTTAAACAGAGACAGTGACGATAACAACAGCCACGCTGCTGTTGCCTATCAGTTAGTCAGTTAGCAGAGGCCTCCCCTCAGTGAGGAAATGTGTGTGTTTGATGGAACACACATGACCATAACCTTGCTAAAGGTGCGTGTGCCGATGGACTCAGCTTGGATTTCAGTGACAGCCGGGTACTCAAGGAAATTAGTTGAGCTGTTATTTTCATCACAATGAAAAATGAAATGGTGAGTACTGCACTTGTTAGTTTAAAAACCTTTCAGAATGTTCATCAAAAATACACATTTCCAGGTGGGCTTAAGGAGGTTAAAATCAAGCTTTATGTGCAAAGGGGTTTTTCTGCAAAAATGCTTCTTTGTATATTTTTACTCTCTACAGTTAACCTGAATTATTAAAGGACTAACCTACCCAAAAACTATGTTAAAGGGTCAAAACGTTTCCGTTATGATTTGCTTAGCCTTTTGCTGTAGGCTCCTTCTGTCAGGCTCTTGGTTTTCTGTTAGCCCTATACAGTGGTTTCCATAGACAAAGGAAGTTCGCGTGACGTTTTTCAGCTGAGCACTACCAACTCAGCAGATGCTAACAATTTCTGTTGGGGCTCTAGCCATGTCACTTGGTTTAGCAATTTCTGGTGAATCTGACAAATCAAGGAACCAGTGTTGCAATGTGATCATTGTGTGAGGCCAGTGTGGCTCTTCCTTTCCCAGTGTCGTGCTTCTCGGTAGGGGAGCAGCTAATGGATGTTGTGCCATTCTACAACCCTTACTTTTTCGCATCTTTTTCACTTTTCTGCTCTGAGTATTTTTGATCTTGGGTGAAAGGGAGTTTTCTCAGCTCCTGCCCCTCTTTTGCACCACCCACTCACCTATACCACTCTTTGGCACCTCCCTTCTCTACCAGCTGTTTAACATCCCTTTGGTTTCCACGTTGCTTCTCCTGTTCCCACATCCATGCTCTGCTCTCTCTGTCCTCTTCAACAGCCCTCTCCCTCCCTCATACGTACCAACAAACAAATGAGGATTATCTGCTGCTCAGCATAGCAATGGGAGTTACTAAGCTGGGCTCTCATATGGTTCATCTTCTGTATCTCGATACATTTTTGGATGGAGGGCAAGTTTTATTAGATATTTGCATGACTAGCACCGTGACAGCCGCTCTCTGATTAGAAGTCTCAAAGTACTACTAGAATACAAATAGGCTTATTAAAGTTGCTGTGATGTTGTATCATAGGTAAACTCCTCCTTAAAAGTGTAAAGGAGGTTAAAGATTTCCAGAGTAAACCGTCTGGATTTGTGCAGGTATATTATAGATAAAAAAATGGAAAAAGTTATTGCAATCTGGTTTACAATCTGTATTACAAAGTCAGGTTGGTTTTGTTTGGTTTTAAGTTTTAAATTTTTGGTTTGCTTTGGTTCTGGTACAGTTTCCTAAATGAACTTTCAGGTAAGTGGTTCTTGTTGTTAACCACTTGTAACAGTGCTAGAGAAGTACTGGAACATCTGAGAAGCTCAGTGTGTATCCCGGTTATACAGATACACACAATTCTCAGGCTTACTGGCTCACACAAGGAAAATTTTAGTGGACCAACCTGCCAATCTCTTGAGGAATGCACAAACTTTGGTTTTATCTAGAGGTTGGACAGAGACATCTTTAAGCAGAGAAGAAAGCTGAGGATGTAGTGTAGCAGCCTTGAAATGCTTGGTTATGCTGGAGTTATTTAGGAACATGCAGTTGGAAAGGACCTCTTGGGATGTTTTTGAACAAGTTGAAGTCATACTCATATAGCTCTTGATAAATTGCCTCTGCTGAAGGCAAAACAAGCTGGACTTCTCCAGTTAAATAGCTAACTTAGTGTGCAGATTGGGACAAGTCTTTGTTTGAGAAAACAGATTAGAAATAGCCTTGGAATCCCATGAGCTGTACAGAATTAAAGAGTCTTTACTTCCCATGTATTTAAGAACAACTTGGAATTTATCTGCCTGCCAGACTGCTGACTGTAGTGCCTACCATGGTATCCAGTTGCTGGGGGGGACAAAGCAAAAGGAGGCTGAAAAAATGCCATTTCTTGACAATCCAGTTGATAGAATGTTCTGCAGCTGTTGGCATCTCCTGTGCTCATATCAAATACTGCGTCCCACTGACACGTGATCTACTGTATTTGATGAGATGTAGGAAATGCGCCAAGAGACTAGCAAGCCTCAGGTGAGGACACTGGTCAGTTGGGAGGGGAGATCCCTGACACTGTGGAGTTAGAGAAACGTGTGACAAAATTTATTAATTGGTACTCAGTATTCTGCCAGGTCCCTTTAACCTACTGCTTGGTTTAAGCTCATTTTGGTACTGCTGACTGTTAGAGAGGGTCATCCTTGATCCTTCAAGACCTAAAAAATTAATTCTTTCAAAACATGTTAAACATTTAATTTTTTACATTCCTTGTGATCCAATGTCACATAACACATACAATGTTTCTCATTATCTAACATTTTTCTTCTTCTCTCTCTCCTCTTCTATCCTTTGCTAATTCTGTGCCCTTTTTATTCTTTTTTATTCATAGTTCTGTTCTTCTGTGGGTTTGTTTGTTTGTTTGTTTGTTTGTTTTTAAATTAAAGAGCAGAGTCAGAGAAAAGGGAACAGAAAGCAAGAGTATTAAAGCAATAGGTTAATAAGAAGGAATGTAGCAAATGACTACGAATAGTTAATGCTTGTTACAGTCTTAAGGTCAAGATAAGTAAGAAAGATTGTAGAACTGTCCTAGAGCTACATGAATATGGTAGATACAGGAAAATATTAAGACTGCTCTAGAGCTAGGTGCATAGGGTGGTAAATGTAGTAAATATATGCAAATGCAATTCTGTTACCTTTCACACTAAGCATTAATGAATTTTCTTCAGCAATGCTTAAGCTGCTTTATACTTGTTCTTCATAAAATTAATCTCCACAAATGTTCTCAAAGTGACTTTGAAAGCTGTGTACATTGTTGTTCACAAGAAAAATAGGGTTTAAATTCAGTGGTATGAATGAACCTGTTCTGGGAATGTGCCCTGTCATTCTGGACACAGAGACTATCGCAAGTTTCTCAGGCCAACCCATCATTGCTGTGAAGATAGCAAATGGCACGTATAGTTTATGTGTATGTATGTATCTTACGCTGATCCAGAAAGAAAATTTTAGGTAAGTCTCTTTCTCATTTTTCTCTCGTGCATCTCTGTATTACCAAACAGGTAAGTGTTGGTTTCTGTGCTTATTTATGCTAGTATACATATCTGGGCCAGCTTCTTTGGGATAAACTGCACAAAATCCTTCCATAACATTCTGAACCAAATTGCAAAGGCAGCTTAATGCGCAGTCGTTTTAATTTTTTGAGCCAGGATAGCATGGAAAACAGAAAGGAGTGAGGTGAGAACCCCCGGTATGGTCTAGGAACTGGGTGCTCCTGCTGTGGAACAGCTGTGATACAACTGTGACCTTAAGCCTGTTCCTCTGACTGAAGACATACCTTTCTGCAAATGGAGCATTTTTCAAAAAGCATCCAAAACGTTTGTCAGGCGAGGTAGCATTCTTGAGATGGTGGATCTGCCCCAGTATGCCAGCGCTGTAAATGGAGCGGCTGAACAAGGTGGGGAAAAAGCCACACCCGGTCCCTGGACGGGCTGGTGTGCCTGTACTTGCTATTCCTCCATACTTCATCTCACGAATGCTGCATATCTTCATGCTATTGCAATGTCATTATGGAATCAGTTTAAATAAGAAAATCTTCATGGTGAAAGCAGGAGCAGGTGAAGGGGGCAGCAAGTGCTTTGCTGGCTGTGTGCTGTGTTTTACAAGGTCAGTGGCTCCCGTCGTGCTGGACAGTTGCTAGGCTGCCGTGGATTTCTGTGCTCCTTTCCCTGGCAAAAGGGACCTCGTGATGAGTGCAAGGTTATAGTAGAGCCTTTTTAGTAACCTCACCCGCTCCTTTCCACTGGCTGAGCAGAATGAGTAAGGGAGATGCTCTCGGGAGCAGTTGTTTTCTTTCTAGGGTTCTCAAAAACAGCTGCTGAAGAAACTGATAGGTTATTTATTCTGCTAAATCACACCTAATGTATTAACTTGGGGATCAGTCACTGTTCAGTGAGCTGTCAGGGCACTCTGGGCAACTAAGGCTTTCTGAGGGATCAGCAGAATTTGTTGCCACCTTCACCCCACTTACGTCTTCTTTGAGCTCATGGCCAAGCACATTTACTTAATGCTTGAGTGAAAATTATCTAGCAAATGTTGCAAAGTGCAGAGCACTTTCCTGAGCTTTTCTTTTAACCCTGCTTTCTTTCAGCTGTCTAAAGCAGCAGGAGCTTCTTGGCATGTCTGTGATGATATGTTATAATAGCAACCAACACTGCCAGTGGGGAACAGGCCTTACAGTGCTAAAGGTGGAGCAGATATGCAGTAAGAGTCTTATCCTGAACCTGAAAGGTTAAGAAAAAGATGCAGCATGAGAGCAAACTGAGATAGGGCTGGGAAGGGGAAGACAGGGTTGCTCATACGAAGTATGGGCTTTGAGCCTGTTCGACTTTGTTTGCAGAGTCCACGGACTGTATTATCCATGATATGGATAATTAGAAAACAGTACCAGCAAGTAAGCAAACCAAGTTTTCTAACCTCAGAAGAAAATTGCCAGGTTGACATAATAAGTGCTTATTAGACATGTGCAGCAACAAGAAAGGTAATTATTTAACTTGCCTATTAGTTCAGTGGCTATGAAAGGCACAGTACTCCCTGAAGCAAGCACAAAGTCAAGGAGATGAGGTTTGCATTGATCCCACTGTGGGAAGGTTGGGTGGCCTATTTCTACGTTGGCCAGGCATTTCTTATAACATCGTTGTTTTCAGCTGCTTGTAACCTCATTAAATGTTTGCTGTTAACGTGTATGTTGGCAGGCAGCGTTCTGTGAAAATAACAGCAAATGATCACGTAACCAAATACCTAATCTGTGTTTGCTTAGCCTGATATCTCATCAAATTCTTCCCAAGTACGTTAACGTACAGCTGGGGTCTCAGATCCAATGTGAAGCTTGCCTGGAGAAGCTGGATCAGAGACCTAGCCTGAGGTTTCAGCACCCAGCTATTGCCTTCGTGCATACAATTAGTTAGGGCTCTGTATGTGGAGATTGTTGACTCCTCTGAAAAATTTTGTGTGTGTTTCTGCTTATTGAAGAGTTACTGTTACCTCTTCTGTCATTCCTGGAACTTCTTCCTCCACCCTTGACAATCATAACTTGAAATTAAATCTTCATCCCTCCAGAAGGGGCAGCGAAAGATACTGCTCAGATCCAAAACAAGCAGCTCTGCCTTAACAAGACTCTGCAAAAGTGCTGCAGATGCAGAAGTACGTCTGAATTGCTCGGGATCCCTCTGTGATGTATCATGTGCTTATGCAAACTCCACCTAACCACATTACTTGTGATTGCCAGGAAACCCTTGAGCAAAGTAATTTGAACTTTCTAAGTGCCCTGTTAATTCAGGTGGCTGTCATGGATTCTTATGGGCTATTCAATCATCTAGGCATTTGAATGTAACATATTAAACTTGCAATAATACAATAAACCCACCTTTGAGGCCCTTTGTATTTGATGCAGAATGTGGTGGCCACGTGGTGCAGGGCATTAGTACTTGCTCTGCTTGTTCAAGAAAATTTGTTAGGATAATGCAGTGGGAGACTTTATTGACAAATTGGGGTATAGCCTATTTGTGCCATTCTGGCTTCATGCTAGACTGGATACCAGCTTTTTTTGGTTGTTGGTTTTTTTTTTGTTGTTGTTGTTTTTTGTGGGTTGGTTAGAACCAGACACCTACAAAAGTGTTGAATTTTGTTTTCCATCTAAGTAGAGAGGGATGTGGTGGTGGTTTGCATTAAATTGTACTGCTTGATGATCTAGTCATTCACTGATTCAACATGAAGGATCATATAACCACTGCCTTAGCCATCAGATAACTTGTTGATCCAATATTTGTACATAATTAATAAGACACTTGTTGCTTGGAGCTGTATAGAAAGGGATGCATAACTGACCCTGTTAGTTAAAAACAAAGACTCAGTCATTCGTTCATGTCAGCTTACTCAACATGTAACACAAACCCTGCAAAATTGTCTGTTCCGTGGATGGAATCAACACATGAGTCTGCTCACAAATCAGCAGCACATGCTGGAAGTCACATACAGAGTGTGTGTGTCAAGTGGCAAATCCATGGATGTGTCTTCTCTATGATGTGCCTGGCATCCTCTAACTAACTTTTGACTGCATGCATTTTCAGCCTCTCTCGTAGATTTTGAGAATAATGCTACACTTGCCTAGACACATGCGTTCTTATTTTACTGAATTAGCCAATCTGATCTACCTTTTTTCCCAATTTGTCTGTGTTGGTGTTGGAGAGTTTGTTTCAGAACATAGTGGGGAGGGAAGGAAGGTGTGGGTACACACTGGCACTGCTGTATGTTTGTCCTGAAGCAAATAGGAAAGGTCAAAATGTGAACTTTAAACTTCAAGCAAAACATCACAAGGCTTGTGAAGAGGCCAGTGGTGACCTTGGGATCATGTGGGCTCCTGTAGAGGCAGCTCACAAAGTTCCATCAGCTGTGTTGGCAAATTTAGCTGTGTGTTAGAAAGTGTCAGAAAAGGCAAACTCTCTCCATTTCAGAGCTTTCATTGATCTTTTATGTATGTAAATCCCAGCAACTGAATACCTTGAAGATGAAGTTTGAAATCATAAATTCAATTGGATCTCACTTTCTTTGTCTTTTTTCTAATGAGCTGTAGGAATGACCTTGTAAAGACTGCATCCAGCTAGGACCGTTTAAACTCACTCAGGAACCTCTATGCATGAGATACCAGGTTTGGTGGCTGCTTACAAAAGCTCTTGTAACCCCAGCTGTGAATTCTTATTTGGTCTTTGTAAGCTTCTGTGTCCATGGCTGTATAATTCAAACTGTAGCTATGTCAGATGTCCCATTTGAGTTGTGGATTATTCTTTAAAGAGTGAAGCATTTATGTAATCAGAGTGGAGCAATGTGTATCTCTCCAAAGAGCCATGGAAGTGATGAGCAAAACAGGTCCTTAGAGATTTTCCTTTTGTCATACCTGAGCCCTCTTCTAAGTCATTAGTGCACGTGATATGGTCATAGTACTTCATGCTGCAGGGAAGATCCCTGTTGTGCTAGACTCCATGTTAAACGCAGAAGGTAACACAGACCTTGCAGAGACTTTATTATAATACAATTTAACTTATGATGAAACAGATGTTTGTGACATCTGTTTGATCGAGGAGAAGAGAATAACATGGGCTGCATTAGTACATGTTCTAATGCTTATGGTGGAAATTGCTTTTGGCTCTGAATCATTGGAAATCTTTGTACAAATATTTACTTATAAATAAATATTAGCAAAGTCTATCATACAAAGAGAGAAAACAGGACAATAATTTTTCTTCCCAAATACTCTACAGCATTTTTGGCCCCATGTAAAATGAATGACAGCTAAAAGGCTGAGTAGCACACGGGCACAAATAAATGGTGCTTTAAGAATACACACAAACCTGGAACAGATATTTCATGGTATCTTTTTTAGCTGGATGGCTGTATAACACATTTTTAGCATCTTTTGTGGGTGTTTTTATTCACTGTTATTTTTCAAGGACACTTTTTCAGCCACGGTTACCTTAAATCACTGCTCAGAAGTGCTGACAAATACACATTTTGTTGTGAGGTTAGAAATGGTTCTCTTCACTGTTCACTTCCCACGGCAGTTCAAGCGCCTCATATGACAGCACACCACTGGCTTTTGGACTTGACTCCTGTCTTTGAAAATTGCTCTTATTTTTTCTGTTTTTACCACTTATGGGCTGAATTAGCATATAGGGCTTGATTATGCCCTGTATGATCAGCTGAAATCTGTGAGCTTTGAAAGCCAAGTATGTAGATGAACGTAATTCGTCTTTTTTAAACTGGAAGACTACCAAACCTTTTTTAAAAAATAACATTGATTCTGTCATACAGTGTTGTTACAGGATAATATTTACAGCTAGTAGAAATTCAGCTAAGCTTTCAATGTGTTGTGGTTTTTGTTTGTTTTGTCATTCCTCTTTTCTCCTACGCTGTTCACCTTTAAGTTTGGTAATGTGTGTATGTTTTCGTGAAATAATTTTGTAATGGTTTTGAGATGCACTGTATGATATTTCAGGGAAGGCAGCTGATAAATATTTCTCCGAGGTTCACCTGTGGTGATATTTTGGGTTGGTTCTGGGGTACCTTGCTGTTTTGGCTCAGGGAGTTCTGGGCTTTGCAGAGCCAAGCCTTGAGCATCACCTGGCTGAGCAGCTTCAGGATCTGAGAAGTCACATTGCTAGCCATGTAACTGCTTTCTTGACTTGTTCTTTGAAGTAGCTTGACAGCCCCCTTATGTGCTGTAAAGGTAACATTTCCTGGGAAGCCTGTGGTTCTTGTCAGTGGGAATGTTGCATATTCAGCATCTGTCACACTGGGTGATGTAGAAGCTATTTGAGGTTTCTCTCCAAGCAAAACTTGAAAGACATCCCAGATATTTGCTTATGTCTTATAAATCTTTGGTTCATCCAGGAGCTAGGTGCCTGCTGGTGACGGCAAAAACGTGGTTTGAAACCCAGCAGTGACAAGCAGCACTGTGTGCTCCTGCACTGAGTGAAACAGGGTTTCTGAGGTCTCTCAGTCTAGCCCTGCCATGCAGTAATTGATGCAGAAAGGACTAAGGGCTGTTGGTCCCACAGCATTAACAAAGCTACTCCAACACATGACTCGATCACTCATCTAGGGTCTAGTGGACATCGTTTAGTCTCCTGCAGTGTCCTGCAGCACTCAGTGTGCACTTGGAGCCCATGCCACAGCCTGGACGCAGACACTACTTTGATTTAAGTGGATGGGAGAGGGGAACAGGCCAGATCTAACCGTCAGTGAATTGTTCATGCTTAGAAAATGAAGTCACTATGTCCTGACTGATTACAGCCTTCATCTAAGGTTTAGCTCATGAGAACAATGAGGTCATTTCATCATCAGATCTGCTCTGATTTTGCAGTGAATATTCCTTTTCATACAAGGATGAAAACTGTATTCCCTCAAATAAAAATTTTTGCACTGAAAAATATAGCTGCTTTGAGTGGAGACTTCAGTTGAAAATACAGTCCAGGCCCGGGACTGGTGTGTGTGGGGAGAGCCCGCTGAAGGTAAATGAGCTGCAGTGAACTACGTGACTTACGCCTATGTGTTACGACATTTGTGGGGGAAAAGGGTATCGTGTGCTAGGATGTAGCTGCTGGGCAAATTACCCTGAAATAAATTAGACCAGACACAGGGCCAGATCTGACGGCACTCTTGCTTACAACAAATTTTCACAAATGATGTTTGAAAGAACCCCCTCGTTTTTAGAGGGTAAAGGCAAAGCAGTATGTCCTAGCCCAGCCGTGCAGTTTCTCCGTGTGTGCGATGTACCCTGATTACCTCTCTGCCTGTTCTTCTCTTGTCTCTCTCTTTTCAGATGGCCAGCGACCCATGGTCCAGGCAGCCCCGGCCCACACTGGGCGAGCCGGCCGGAGTTGTCCCCTGCCACTGAGGCAGGGAGCAGGGAGGAATCGCGATGGTCGCCACCCGGCGGGCCCTGCACGCCCGCCCTCCCGATGGAGGCTGGGGGTGGATGATCGTTGCCGGCTGCTTCCTTGTCACTATCTGTACCCGGGCCGTGACGAGGTAAAGGGGCTGCTACTTGTCTTCCTGCCTGTTTGTGGCAATATCTGTTTGTGTGTGTGTTTGTTTTTGTTCTCCTTAGGAAGAGGATTTGGGACCTCCCCTGATGGCCCACAGCGACAGGGGTTATTCTGGCTAGGTACAAACCTCTCTCTTGCTACATTTTTAAAGGCTTCCAGAAATCCCTAACGCTGTGGGGATGGCTGAGGGATTATGAGCCCTCTGGTTTTAGTCTTGCCTCCTCTGACAGCTCCTCTATTTCTCAACACTCTCTCCTTGATTTCTGGCAGAATCAAAGCCTGGTGCAGGCAGCGTTATTTCAGGCTTTGGTGGTTTGATCGGAGAGAAAGGAATCATGTATTGTGTCTTTGGGTCTGTTGTGTCCCTCTGACCCCATAGCCATGCTCATTTTCGCTAGTCCTTGTGGATTTGTTGTCTCCTGTAAAATACCCCAGTCTCCCATTGCAAGCATTTCAGGTACTATCCCGGCTGAGAAGGTCCGTGCCCTAGAGAGGAGGCCCCTCTCCATACCCTTCTGGTATCCAAAATATGCAGGACATATTTTCTCAAAAATAGAAAGAACAGGAATAGACTGCTGCCTTGCATAAACCTAATGTATACATCTGGGGTGAGATGGCTTCCACAGCTGCTGTTGGGTGGCTTTGATGTCGACTAGAGACAGAGGAGCCTCGTGTGTATGAACATGGATATTTTAGCTATATTAAGCAGAGAGATAGACACCCTGGTAAGTGAGGAACACTAAGTGTCTTCCTGGAGGGTCAGTATAATATAAATACAGCGGTTTGTACCTAAATTTTACATTTCTTTTAAAATAAATCTCCCAGATTTAGGGATATAAAGTCTAGGGTCTGGAGTCAACAGCATAAAGGGGCATGGAAATGTTGACACAACGTTAGTTTATGTGTGCAAATATACCCATTCTGTAATAACAGTAGAAATTTCCTAGTGGATTTAATGTCTTTTTCACATGTGAAATGTGTTACACCCATGAAATCATCCAGTGGCTGGATGAAGTGGCACACATCTGAAGTATATACAAGAATGAAGTAAGTGCAAGAAAAAAGCTGAAGAAAGTGGGCGTTTGATTTGCCAAGAGGAAGAAAGAGGAGGGAAAAAGGCTCTCCTCCTAATCCAGAAACCAGAATAAAACTATGCCGCCTTTTAGTTCATTCCCCTGCAGACAAGCAGAACAGAAACACTTGTTAAACAGAGCAAAGTAACCTCTCCTGGAAGCATTTTAATAAACTGTTGGAGGGTCCACGATCTCCTGCTGTGTCTAGATTTTCTGTTCATGTGGAGCTGCTTTTCACTTGCTTTTCAATTGTGCGTTCATGAACACATCACTATAGGTGGTGTTGGCTCCACTGGTACTTTGCTGGCCCTGCCCTGCCAGTTTGGGCATATGTGAATGCCACCATTAGTGAGCAACCAGGTCAGTGAAGATCTGGGGAGCTGGGGCTTTGTGTACCAGGGAAGCACCTTCATGATGTGGGCTATAAATTGTTGGTGATAATTACAACTTCAATTTCATTTCAGATAAAATAATGTGAATTACAAAAATCTAGCAGCAGATACCACAGTGAGAAACATGGTATTATAACATTCGTAATCTCTCTAGAGTAGCTATCTATCTGAATTAGGTTCTACATCAGCCCAATTGTCCAGTCCCGCTGCTGGGATAATAGTCGGATACCAATTCATGATTCCGTTGTTGCCAGTGCAAAGCAAGGGTCTCTGATTGCATCACCCTAGCCTAGGTGCCTTACACAGAGTGCTGTTGGGATTACTCAGCTTGCACACATCATTTCACGTCTTGTCCTTCATGTATTAAGGTAGCCCTTCATTTCCAATATCCCTTAGAAACTGTTTAAAAATCTCTCCATCTCATTGGGATTTAGGCAAACCACAGATTTGATTTTTCTGGCAGCTGGGGAGGACTTTCAAGCAAGTACCCTACCTGAAGAATGAGGCCAGTGTTTTCTGTGAGGCAAATAGCCCATGTTCAACAGATTGGTGTTCGTGTTTCCTTCCCTAGGTGCATCTCCATTTTTTTTGTGGAGTTCCAGGCATACTTTGGGCAGGATTATGCCAGAACAGCTTGGATCCACTCCATTGTCGATTGTGCTACGATGCTTTGTGGTGTGTATTACCTTTGTAAGACAAATGTCTCTCCTTTTTCTTCAGCTCCATCTGTTTTTAGCATGTTCACAAGTTGGTGGAGTCAGCTGGGAAAGAGACGTATTGTGGGCTCTCTGGGGTATGGTATATCCAAGCTGCTTACCCCAGCAGAGTTGTGCAGGAAGGGAGTGTCTTCATACTATAGAACAGCAGAACTTTGTTTTGTCAAATGATCTAACTTTTCAGAAATGTACTTTTGTCGAGGTCTAGTGGGACAAGCTGTCTAATTGAGCACATGTTTCTTTCGCCTTTTGATTGGAATCATATTTGAGACTCAGCACAGGATGTACAGCTTGCCTTCAAATCAAGTCACAGTCCATCCTCCTTTTAGCAAACCTCAATGTTTACAAATAGCCTCTTCCCTTAAAAGAAATTTTTTGTTACCAAAAATGACATGAATCGACGCAGCAGTGGTACTGAATTTCTCATGGGTTTACTTCAATACTGTACAGCTAGGTGAAAATCCATGCCCCAGTACAGTGAAAGAGGGTTAATCCATGAAAATTGCTACAAAGGCACAGGGACACAGCTGGAATGAGATATAGCAACATTTCCTGTGTCAGCCAGGTTATATCTTGGGGGGAAAAAAGTGAAATAAGGATAACCTTGCCCTGGCATTGCAAGTAGTGGAGAGGGAGAGGGCTGGTGATGACACCCCATGGTAAAGGCAGGATGATCTGGGAGCCATCAACATTGGAGAAGTGCAGGGGAGAGGCAGCAACCCTGGAGATGGTCCAGAAGATGCGAGACCTCTCCTGTTTGAGTCTAACACAGAGCCCACAAGGACAGGGAGGAGTGAGGAAGGACGCCTGAAGTTACTGAGGGCTGAAATGCAAATTCCAGGTGCAGCAAGGTCTCAGTGCTGTAGGCGTGGAGTAATGAACAGTCGATCCCCAAAACTGCAGAGTAGTTGTGTCCCATAATGACTTTGATCTACGAAAATGGCTGCTGAGAAAGCTAGTATAAATTTCAGTTTTATCCTGACTTTCAAGAAAATGAATTTAGAAATTTTTTGGTGCTCACACTATTGCAGTGGGGGGATGTTGGAGGATCACTCTGTGTAGCTGCGATGACAGTTTTCTCCTGCTTGCCTACTGCTTCCTGTTCCTTGATGTGTGTTGCAACAAACTGTGTGAGGACCTGCCATTAACTACCAGCTTTATTTTCTTTTTTTGAAGCCCCACTTGGGAGTTTAATCAGTAATCATGTATCCTGCCAAGCTGGTATCATGCTAGGAGGGCTGCTTGCATCTACTGGACTAATTTTGAGTTCATTCGCCACCAGCCTGGAACATCTCTACTTATCCTTAGGAGTCCTCACAGGTAGGAGGCATTCAGCCCCTTTGTTCCTTCCAGGAAAACTACACAGGAATGTTAAAAATGGTGCTTCTTCCTTTCAAGAGGGGTGATCTCCATGTCATGTTGTCACTCCACTAGTCCGTGAAGATACTCAGGCTTGTTCCCTTCATTGTAAAAGAGAGGCTTTGGCTGCCCCAGTGAGGGCTTCAGTACTCAGTGAGTCTCATACAGTCCATATGCAGCGCACTGCAAAAGCAACTCTCTAAATTCTGTTAGATGGATACAGTTCAGAAATTATGGGAGGTCAGGAAGGAGTGCTGTTGCAGGTGATAGACAAAGAGAGTTTATTTTTTTGCCTCTGATTTGGGAGGAGTTTGTTATGGTAGTAGTTCTAGACTGTCTCCAGATATTTACATATTCTTAAAAAAATATTTTAAATCAGAATAGTAAGTGGGCAGAGGAACACTGGGTAAATACCTGGTACCTCAGCTGTGCACGTTATTTTAGTCTGTCTTACATTCCATTTGAAAAGCAAACAAATTTCTGGTTGGTAGTGTTGCTGTAGCAGCTCCTCCTTTTGCGTTCAAGTATGGCGTAACAAGTATCTTTGCTCTGTCCTATCTCCCTGTGTTTGCTGTGCTCAGAGGAACTTGAGAGGTGCCCATGGTCACACTGACATTCCTTCCTCATTAATACTGACCTGGTAGCCACGGTGATATAAGCCCTTGTACTTGGTCCCCTGCTGTTTAGTAACAAGTTGGTGGAATTACTGCAGTTCACATGCTGCCAACAGCTTATTTGTTCAAAAAAAAAAAATTAAAAAATCCTTCTTGTAGTACATGTCACTCTTGTATTACAATGTTAATCTTTGACAAATGTGCTCATAACAAATGAAAAGGCTCCTTGTAACTCGAGGGACTGTGCCACATACCATGCTAATGCCACCAAGTCTTTCTTAGAGAGAACTGCTGCGAATACTGAGATGGAAAAGCAGTTGCACTTCGTACATGGAGTTGTAAACAGCCAATTCTACAAGCAGTGAAATTCTAGTCTGTGGAGACTGATTAATGGAGAGGTGAACTCTTGGTAAAGGCTAGAGGTGGTGCCCCAACCCAGAGAGGAGGTGGGAGCGTAACTGGTGAATGTCTCAACCTATAACAGCTGGGGGGCTTGAAAGAGTAAGGAGTGAAGCAGAGGTGAGATGGGGGAGCGGCAATAAGTAGCTGAGCAATAAGTAGCTTCTAAGAGGTATGAAAATATTTTCAGCCCCAAACTGTGCTTTTCCATTTTTCACAGGACAATTACTGGCTTTTGAGGGGGACCTATTCCCCCCTGCCAACTCACTAAAAAAAAATTGGTATGATTTTCACAGCTCTCGAGTGATGATGTCTAGCTCAAGGATGTTCCTGCAGCTCTGCTGCCCCCACAGCTCTCTGTCCTGCTCCTTCTCTCACCTCCTGAGGAGTGCCAGAGCAGGCACCCTCTGTCCACACTCCCTCTAATCCACTTATCCTGTCCTGGCAGGCTTAGTGCCTGTCCCGGCAGGCTTAGTGCCTGTCCCGCATAGTGTGGCCCTTGAGGAGAACGTGGCAAACTGGTTACAGCACTAGGTGATTATCTCCTCTATTGGCAAGTTCTGCCAAAGGCAGTGGGTACAATTTGAGCCTCAGTGTACGACATACTCCAAAACCCCTAGTCAGAAACCTATTTCTGTGGCTGATTCAGAAATACATGTTTTAGTGTTAGGGCAAGCTTTTGATGATAAAAATCTGCTCTCTGGTTCTGCAGCAGAGGCACAATCTTTTTCCCAGTCCAAGAGATGGATTTTATTTGTTTACTAAATTGGACATGGCTTTATTTTCTGAGGTTTTTCCCCCTCTTTACTAGCAGGCAGGGATTTAAAATGGTCAGGACTCCAAGCAGCTGCTGCGTGGAGTTTGTTTAGCTGAATAAAAGAGGTTTATTGTAGAATATTAGTAACAGAGACAGACTCTTTGTGCTGTGTTTCAGAAAGCTGAAAACTAGTGTTCAGGGTTGCAACAGACTGAAACGTGAAGTGGTGCCTCATCAGGACAGTGTGCCCAGCGCCAGCATCTGCGCACTCCTGAGGCAAGTCCTCATCTTGCATCCAGGAGAGGCTGACACACCATTCCTCTGGTGTTTATTGATCATCCTTGTTCTCGTCATCACGTGAACCCCATCACTTCCTTCTGAGCCTTGTTATTGCGGATTAATGATAGTCTCTTAGGTTTGTCAAGTCAGTGACTCTGACAGTGGAAGCAAGGAGTCATCCTGGTTTCTCTTCACACTGTGACTGGGCTGTGTGATACAGAATCAGAAAAAGCTTCCTATTCATTTGTGCTAATGAAAGTAGACTATGTGGTTTATTTTAATGTGTTCCATATGTTGTGCTTAGTGTTAAGCCATCTGCACTGTGCTTTCTCTTCTAGGAGTTGGGTTTGCACTCTGTTATTCTCCAGCCATCGCGATGGTGGGCAAATATTTCAACAAAAGGAAAGCGCTGGCGTATGGAATAGCCATGTCAGGAAGTGGAATTGGTACCTTCATCCTGGCCCCTGTGGTCCAGCTCTTAATTGAGCAGTTTTCCTGGCGTGGAGCTTTACTCATCCTGGGAGGTTTTGTTTTAAACCTCTGTGTCTGTGGTGCCTTGATGCGGCCTATTGCTCTTAAGGAGGACCGTAAAACTGCTCCTGAGTTTCTTGAACGGGATTATATCTCTGAAGCACAGAAACAAGACTTAAAGCGAATGTCCATCTGTTCACCTTTAATCAAAGCGTGGTCTCATGAATGTTTATGCTACTGTTCATGGAAGGAATATGACTTTTTGCTGATGCCAGGCTTCATGGTGCTGGCAGTGTCAGTTCTATTTATGGCGTATGGCTGTAGCCCTCTTTTTGTCTACCTAGTGCCTTATGCTTTGAGCATTGGAGTGAGTCATCACCAGGCTGCCTTTCTCATGTCCATACTTGGTGTCGTAGACATCGTTGGTAACATCACCTTTGGGTGGCTAACAGACAGAAGGTAATGACTTCTGGCTAAGCAAGTGTAAGCTTTAGCTGGTGGGAGGCTGGCTGTAGGTGAGGTGTAATACATGTGAAAGTTAACTTTATGTACTGTTTCTGTAGGATGTGTAACATTAAAAAAAAAAAACAACACACAGTTTAGCTTTCAGAAATGCTTACATTTTAACGGTTTTGTCTCTTCTGAGTTTGTTCAATTCTGCTGGTTAAATTTCTTTCCTGAAGAAATGATGTGTTTGTGCAATGCTCTTGCATTTGACAGTGCAAACGTAATCCCCTGCCAGAGGTATGTTGAGCATCATCTCTACTTCCTAGAGGATCTCACTCTGCTTCCTCTGCCTTTCCATCTCTTTTGTGCTGCTGGGGAGTCACAGAAGTTATGGAAAAGGGTGAAGGGTCTGGCCCAACACTGTCAGGCATATTCTCAGAAGGACTGACCTAGAATTGTTATACATTTTCCAGTATATAACAACTCACCAGTCTTTGCTAACTCAGTTTACTCCAAACATCTGTGCACAGCATCTGTAACATCAGTAGAGACTGACTAAACTAAGAATGATTTTGATTCTACAGGACACATTCTTTGTGCTTATTAAGTTTGTGGGAAAAATCACTTATTGGTTTTGTGGGGCAGGGGGAAAGGGAATTGCCATCTCACTTAGCTCATGCTAACTCAAGTGTTTAAGGGCTGATGCGAAGGATGACAGCTGAGAGAGCTATACTGTAATTTAAAAAAAATATATTGGAAGCACCTTGCTGAGCAAGGATGTAAAGCCCAATGGAATACTGCTTTGGACATTTGAAACTTCAGAGGGCTGCAAAATCTTGGCAGCAGAGCAGCTTCCCTCACTAGGGAGCAGCCCAAAGAACACTGCAGGCAGCATGGGCTGCTGCTTGCCAGATGTTTCTGCAGCAATTAGGTGGGCAACTTTCCCTATCTGGGCTCGTCAGTGCTGAGCTTTTCATCTCAAAGAATATGTAAGAAAATGGATTAAATTTGAGCTACATAAAAGAGAGACTGAGACTGAAGTGCTGCTGCCAGGGCATAGAATCTGAGAAGCTGGGTCCAGTGTTAATCTTTTTCTTTTCTGTTTTGAAATTTGCAGGTGTCTGAAGAAGCATCGGCACTCTTGCTACCTCTTTGCTGTGGGAATGGATGGCCTCTGCTGTCTTTTCCTGCCAGTTCTCCAAAACTTCCCCTTGCTCGTGCCTTTCTCGTTTGCCTTTGGCTACTTTGATGGAGCCTATGTAACGCTGATCCCTGTTGTGACAGCAGATGTAGTGGGGACTTCTTCCTTATCATCAGCACTGGGCGTTGTGTATTTTCTGCATGCTATACCATATCTAGTGAGCCCACCTGTTGCAGGTCAGTTCACAAATGATTTTCCTGCAATCTTATCACTACTTCTGATTTACCTATTGATGTGATGTAAAAGGAGGGGAAGGACAGCAAATGCACACTGAATGTGGAGGGTAACCCCTGGGCAGGGAAGTAATACATGTAGACCTTCTTAAGACTCTAGATCCCAGTTAAGCCCTGTTTGATGGGATGATTTTTACACACAGAATGAGTTTTAATTTTAAAAACCAAAACAGTATGGCAAGAGGCTTCTAAGAGCTGTTACCTCATCACCTCACGTAATTCAGGAACTGTGCAAGATTAAGGAACAGAAGATTTTATTGTGAAATCATGTGATTTTGAAAATGTAACCTGAAGAGAGTTTCGTTCCAAGGTTTCTGTAGTGTTGAGGACTTGATCTTTTCATCTCCAAACTGCTTTGAACAGGTGGCGAGTCAACTTCATTACTGCTTGGTCACAAGCTCATCACTGTAATATCTAACCATAATTTTCTCCACTGGTTCCATCACAGTGAAGTAAGGGTGAGAGCTGTACTCCTGTAATTCTTTAGAAAGAACTTGACACAGTTTTGAATATTGTGGAGTGTCGGAGGTCTTTTTCAGGCAGCCATTTATATATATATATATATATAGGTTTTGCATATTTTGTCTGGTCTTCACATCAATTCCCAATTAATCTTGCTTTTGAGGCTTTTAATTTAGTTTTCCATAGCAAAAATTATTGCAAAATGGTATTAAGTGATGCATGAGCCTAGGGTTTAGCTCACTGGCTGCTTCTCTATGAAGATCTGATGCCAGTTAAACTCGTGCAATTGAAAGATGTTTATTTAGTGTCTTGACTGCTGTGCATTTTCTCATGGGTTTGACTTTTAAACAAAAGCCCATAAAAATTGTATCTGCCTGCTGAGGACAAATCCCTTCCTGCTCCAGAAGGTAAAAGTCTAGAGACAATGATGTAAACCCATATTGTTTGAGTGTATTTATATAATAACTCTGTAATAACGCCAGAAGTTTATAAAACTCCTGCTGATCACAGGATTTGGAAATTATCACAATTTTGGTGGACCTTTAAAAACCCATGATTTGTTTTCTGCAGGTTGGCTTGTGGACACAACCGGCAGCTATACTGCATCATTCCTCCTGTGTGGGTTTTCTATGATATTTAGTTCAACATTATTGTGCTTTGCAAGATTAGCAAAGAAAATCAAAAGAATGCATTTGCACTTGCTCAACAGTAATACTGGCACCAAACAGCACATCTGGACAAATGGAGCGATAGCTTATTCTGTCACAGCAGAATTAGACCAAAAGAACATTGAATTTTTGGCTGCGGATACAAACGGCTACAGCAACAGATGATGGGCGCCGTCAGGATTTAGCATGGCACAGCCGTGACTGAGACGGAGGTGGCTCTGTAGTGTCACACTGTTGAAGATACTACTCCTGTGAGACAAGGCATCTCTCAACTAGATTTTTCTGACATGTTTTAGTTGGCTAAAACCTACATACAGCAGCAGTAACACCAAGTTAATGCAGCAATGGAAGAAATCTAGACTGGAAATAAAGAGTTTGTAGATACCAATGTTCACAGATTTATTTGAAATGCAAAATGACAACTGCACAGGTAATCTCGAAGATGATACTTGGCTATGTACAAAAAGAAAACTATAAAGTAATCAGTCACCAAACCTGAACTATAAAATTTAAATTATTTCAAAAATAGTATTAATGAAATAAGCTTTTTGGTGTTCTGGTTTATTATGTGTTAATGGACTAATCACACACATCACCAAAACCCCTCCACATTTATCAGCCTGATCAGTCTGCATTAAACTTTCAGCAAATAACTGTTTCAAACACCAAAGTTTGCTTTTTTAATTATTTTATTATTTTCTTTTAATGTCTATTTTTTTCCCCAAAAATCTGGCAGGAAACTGATTTATGCTGAAAGGATCTTTGGAAGAGCTTTAATTTTTACAGTGTGCCTGAATTTTGTAGATACGTTGCAATTTAATTTCAAATATGGTTTTAGACCTACTTTCCCAAGCCCCCTACAGCAAAATTTTGAGGTGGTTGCTGCTAGATATCTCTAAAGCTTGAACTTCTAAACATCGACATTCCAGGTATGATCCTCCAGCTGATCCTTGCCTGGAAGGGTGGAAGAGGTGCTCTGGCTCCTCTGCTATCTGAAGAGGGGGCTAGGCGTGCTGATAGACAAACCTGTTTGAGCTGCGTTAGTTAGAAGAAGCCTGGGAGACTGGAGGAGAAGTTTGTGTTTTTCCAAACACAGAGCCTTTTCCTCCTGTAAGATCAGCAGCTGAAGATGACATTTAGCGTCTGTGCAAGCAGATGACCAAGAAACTGCCCACTCCACAGGCTATTGGTAAACAGGATGTTGGCAGGCAAAGGTGTTTCTGCATCGTCCAGTGCTAGGTGTGTCTCTTCTTAGACCCAGGAGCTGTATCTTCAGATGGTGCAAATTAGTTGTGCCCACTGAAGAGCTGGTCACTTGTCCTGGATGCCCAGAACACAACAGCTGTAAATTGCTGATGGTTTCCTGCTGCTTGTGTGAGCAATATACTACAGCTGGCTGCTTCACGGGAGCTATAGGCTAGGCGTAGCTCATGGGGTAAATTACTGATGTGATGATGTAATAAATAACGGGGTGTTTCTATATTTCCAGAGTGAAACTGTTGTCAGCAATGGCAGCACTTCACATTCTGCAATGCAAATAATTTCTGTTTGTTGATGCTGTATAAAGCTGTATTCTGTTTATTAGCAGCATGATCAGAGTCCAAATAATTTTTCTCAGTTCTGAACTGGCAGTTTTGTTAATCATCTGCAGTGTATTTAGTGGTTGCTTATGGTGACCTGTTCCACTTGGTGCCTCATAAGGGAAAGCAGCGCAGACTGATGTTCACCAGCTTGATTTAGACCAAGAGTACAGCCATAGGGGTGTAATGTAT